>NC_056747.1:917303737-917341014 GCF_019279795.1 Protopterus annectens
ATCCACTTTCCATGCTTGTCTGTGATAAGTCCTTGTGCAGAATCTTTTCAATTGATAATTTTGAGGAGAGGCAAGAAAATCTAAGTCTGGGCTCCCCCTTTTCTCTGTTATCATGCTGAAAACTTGTGGATTTAGTTTCCACTCGTGAGGGTCCAAAAGGTTTCTGCTTAAATCGTCTGCCAGAGTATTTTGCTTTCCTGGCAGGAATTGAGCTTGAAGATGTATTTGGTAGGTCAAAGCTGTATCCCACAGTGCCATAGCTAATCTGCAAAGGGGGTATGAGTGTGTGCCCCCTTGCTTGTTTATATACCACATGACCGTGGTGTTGTCCGTCTTTATCAGTAATTGTCCTGGATGAAGTATGTCCTTGAAGGCTGTTAGGGTATTTTGAACAGCTATATGTAGATGCATTTGTTTTGGGGTCCATTTGCCCTAAATGCATCTTCCTGCCATGTGCCCCCCCCCAGGCATAATCTGATGCGTCTGTTAAGGTTTGGCTGGCAGGGGGTAGACTGAAGGCCAGTCCCATGTTTTGGTGACATGCCTTTGCCCACCATAGAAACTCCTGTTGTAGGCAAGGTATGAGAGGAATCATTGTTTCCAGACTGTGAGAATGCTGACTCCATAAACTTTCTAGCTACCTTTGAAGTTTCCTCATATGCAGTCTTGCATACAGAATCAGTAGGATGCCGGATGCCATGAAGCCCAATACCTGCAGAATTTGTCTTGCAAATAACTGGGGTTTTGTTGCCATAAGTTTGAAGTAAGTAGTCAGTTGCCTTTGCTTGTCTGGCGTGAGGTAAGCAATCTGGGCAGTTGTATTCAAGCTTGCACCCAGGAATGTTATCTTTTGAGAGGGTACCAGTTGTGATTTCTTTTCGTTTATTTTGTACCCTAGGCATGTTACAAGCCTTTTCACTAACGCCAGGTGTGGAAGAAGAATGTCCTTGCTCTCTGCTTGAATGAGACAGTCGTCCAAGTAAAGGTGGGTTCATGTCAGTACATCGACAAGTGAGAAGATAGACATCCACTTCACCGACGCATGAAATAATCGAAACTGCAAACCACGGACATTTAACAGATAAGAGGTTTAAATTTCGCTAATCATGCCTACCACACATGCATAACACTGCCACACTTATTAAAACATGGTAGGCATGATTAGCGAAATTTAAACCTCTTACCTGTTAAATGTCCGCGGTTTGCAGTTTCGATTTCATGCGTCGGTGAAGTGGATGTCTATCTTCTCACTTGTCGATGTACTGACATGAACCCGTAAAGGCATATTTGAATACTTTGTCTGCAAAATGCAATTACTGGTGCCAAGCACTCTGTGAAGACCCTGGGCGCAGTAGATAAGCCAAAAGGCAGTGCAGAGAATTGGTAATGCATTGAGCTAGCCTTGAATCCAAATTATCTTCTGCACGATTGTCTTATTGGGACATGCAGGTATGCCTCTTTTAGGTCTAATGTCGCCAGCCAAGCATGGGCATAAGCTGCTGCAAAGTCAGCATTTTGAATTTTGGAATGTATATGTATGTCAAATTGATTAATCCAATCAATTGGCCAGCCCTTGTCCTTTGTGACCAATAATAATACAATAACAGTAAAGTAAAATTTTCCTATTCTTTCTGCTATGGACTGAATGACCCCCCCAAATCCATGAGGGACGTAACCTGTTGTGCCCGCTCTGCCTTTAAATTTTGGGCAGATCTGGCCAACCATTTGCCATGAGTTGGTGTGGGAAATGGAATCTGTTTCCTACTTGAGACTATGTTTTTAGTACCCACTTGTCCACTTAATATTAAGTTTGCCACAAAAGTGCTGATTTTCCCCAAAGGGTGCTGCCAAGAGCTGCAAAGATAAGTGTCAGTAGGCAGGCAGAAGAGGAAGTCATTGTTTGTGTTTTCTTATCTTTTTTATTCCCTCCAGATTTGAGGGTTGAATTGCCCCATTGTATTGGACCTGCCTGTATCTGCGCCTGGTATCTGGAACCCTCCCTAGCCTGGGATTTCCTTTGAGCTTGACACACAGGAAAGAAGACCCAGTGTAGTGCTTAGCTTCGTCTTCCATTTTCTTTAAAACCTCTTCTGCCTTAATACCAAACAGAGTATCATGCTGTAAAGGTGCATCTAGCAATTTAGCTTCAACATGATCAGGCAAATTTTGTTCCTTTAGCCAGGCATGCCTCCTAATCACAGAACCAGTAACTGTGGCCCTGCAGGAGGCCTCTAAGGAGTCAAAACCACATTGCAAAGTATGCTTTCCAACCCGTTCAGCTGCATGCAATAATTCCTGCAATTCTTTATTTTCTGCACATTCAGAAATAAACATCATTTTCTGTTTCACCAATCCCATAACATGTTGTTGATACTTAAGTATATGAAATTGACAGTTTAAAGCCCTGATTGCCAAAGTTGCAGATGTATAAACTTTTTTTCCCCCATCTGTCCAGTGCCCTCAAATCTCTGTCAGAGGGGGTAGGATTTTTTGCTGTAGAGGACTTAACTCCCTTTGGACCTTGTGAAATAGTTTCAGGATCAGCAGCAGGGTTTCTAAATAAAAATTTATGCGAGTCCAGGACCCTGTAATATCTGTCAGGCTTACTGAGAGCCGAAGGTAAGGAGTCAGGGGTCAAGCTAGACTCCGAAAACACATCATCCACAATGTCTAAAACAGGGGGAATGGCTAAAGGCCTGTGCTGAGGGAGAAGGAAATCCCTGAGCCTCTTTTTTGATTCTGAGAAGTCTTGACTCTCCCAGTGAAAATGCTCCCTCAAAGCATGCAAGGTTTCCCCAAATGAATAATCCTCAGAAGGAGAGGCAGATGGTATAGACTCCTCTGCATCTGAATCCGCATAGGGAGGTATAGATAATTCCTGATCAGAAGAGGAATCAGAAGAAACAGAAACCTGATCTGAAGATTCATAATCATTGTCTTGCCTAGGCTTCTTATCTGGAGGGGGATGGGTACCCCTGATCAAATTAATAAGGTCTTCAGCCATT
The DNA here is from genome assembly GCF_019279795.1 of Protopterus annectens. Lineage (NCBI taxonomy): Eukaryota > Metazoa > Chordata > Ceratodontiformes > Protopteridae > Protopterus > Protopterus annectens. The sequence continues at coordinate 917,306,743 of NC_056747.1, forward strand.
TTGATCATCTGTTTTTTTTTAGGCATAGAGGCCTGTGCACGTGGCTCATGCGTCAGTTTTTTAGGTTTAGAAGTTGCTTTTGTCTTTGGTTTTGCAGCTGTCGAGGTCTGAATATACCCTCAGAAGCCGGTGCCTGCTCAGTGGCTCCGGACCCATCCGAGGGAAATATATCCGCCGGTCCGAATAAATGGAGTATTTTGCGTCATGCCGAACTCTACATGGGTGTCAGTAGAGGCCTGTGACTCGAAGGTAGCGGGTATCAGGGGCAGCAAAAGCACCTCATTGAGTACCGGCCAACCGGCGACTGGCTTATGAGAAGTTTCGTCGGTTTTTGATCTGGACTGCCTTTTTCTATCCTTTTCTTTGCGTTTTTTTATGTACTCTGGTAGTCGGATTACTATCCGACGACATTTCTGGGTAGTTAAATCTGTTTCCAAAATACTTCGAGGCAAAAATATACTGACGCTTAATAGTGCGTTGGTTAAATCTAGCACAAAACCGACAGCCAGGCACTTTGTGATCAGGGCATAGGCAAGGAATACAGTACAAATTAAAATCCTTACGAGGTATTTGCTTCCTACAAGTAATACAATTACTAACTTTTTCTGACATAGGTATGGAGCAAGAAAAAAGTTTCCCCAATGGGGTACTTAGCTTTAGTGAAGACTTTGGTTCTGAAACTCAAACTCAAATATTTCAGTAGTCGGCCAACCGGCACTTGCGAAATGCTTCTGCTTCGGGCACCGTGCGGCAAGAAAGACTAAAGAAAATGGCGTCTGCTGCATGTTTTATTCCCCTGACGACCTGACGTCATGGAAGAGGAGACAGCAACCGACGCAGGACCCAAGACTTTGGAATTCAGGCCAAGTGAGGGCAACCAGCCAGCAGATTACCCAAATGCAATGACTGCAAATGTGAAACACGAAGAACATCTGCTTCTCCTTCTGCCTCTAGAGAAAAACTCTCCATGAGCCTCCTAAAAAAATACCTTGAGATTTCTGGAACCACAGCTTTTTACTGCCATGCAGATTCCTGGAGAAAGATCTTTGTGGTGTAGAAAACTGGATTCCAACAGCAGAAAAGGTCTTTCCAGCCTACCTGCTCTGGGAAAGTGCATCACAAACTGTGGGGCCAAACAATGATGAACTATCAAAAGGAGCACTGACAAATGACACCTTGAAAGGTTCAACAAAGTCACACAATTACATCAAGACAAGACACCTAATGGCAATGCTTTAACCAGCGGTCCTTGATGCGCCTTCCGCAATGTGGGAAATTAACCTTTTAGATTAACTGGATACATACTAAAGAGTCACCATTCTGGAGGGGAAAGCTTTGCTCTCCTCATCAGACAGGGACTCTGGGAAAGAACTAAAACGTTCCTTGATTAAGTCCCTTTGTAACCAAGTAAAGTGGACCAATAGTTTAATGCTTACAAGTCAAAGGTGGACAAATTATCAACTCTTTCCAAACCTGCCCAAAGCCCTAGACTTCCTAATAGGGGGATGGACAAAGAAGCTCTCCTGAGCCAACTCCTTTTTGGTGGGTATCACGACACTCATGGCATGTACCAGGATCCCTTTAGTCCAGTGGAGTTTGTCCAAGGGGCCGCTTTAAATTTTGTCAGCCTGCTTAGCTATGGGCTGTACAGTGCCCGGGTCCTTCCACGCCCTGGAAGGAACTAAGTCAATAAGAGGATTTGCCGGTGGGGGGCACCCAGAATGCAGATGGGCCAGTGCCAAAAGACACTAAAAGCACAGTCTCCTCTGGGTTGGAGTTTTGGGAAGACCATCCACCCTTCTGATGGAGAAGCCCTAAGATGTCTGCAAAAGAGACTTGAGTGGAGATCTAGGGGAAACCTCCCCTTCCTCAAAGTTAGTTTCAGTAGCTACTGATGCCTGTAGGGAATAGTACAGTTTTGTACCTACCATAAATGTAGATGTTCGAGTGTTCACACAGTCGGCCCGAGTTCCAAAGTCTTGGTCCGGCGTCGGTTGCTGTCGCTTCTTCCCTTACATCAATGCGCCAGGGGTATATAAGAAGCATCCAATGCCATTTTCTTCAATTTGTCTTGCACCAGATGTCAGGTGCCCCCTAGTAGGTGGGCAATACGTATTGCCAATGAAACATGTATAGAAAATACAAATAATACCTTCAGTAATAAGCAAATACACCACAAAGGTTGTGTGAGATAGCAAGGTATAGAAAAGTTCAGGTAGTTCAGAGGGGATGGAGGGAGGGTAACCTGGACTGCAGCAGTGTGAACACTCGAACATCTACATGTATAGTAGGTACAAAACTGTACTATGTTAGTGTTACACTGCTGCAGTCATCACATGGGTTGAATCCCAAAGCTAAGGATGGGTGGTGGAGTTAAACAGGGTTTGGAGAAGCTAGTAAGCCCTGCAGAACAGCAGTGGCAAAACCAGCTCTAGTCTTAGAGTATAGAGATAAGTGATAGTGCTTGGTGAAGGTATGCACTGAACTCCAAGTTGCAGCTTCCAAAATATCTTTGGTTGGTACCCCCCCCCCCCCCCCGAGAAAGGCTGTTGATGTAGCTGTAGCCCTGGTGGAGTGGGACCTAGTGGTAGCAAGTACCCGTTACCCATGATGTGTGCAACAGAAACGTATGCAATGCCCTATCCATTTTGAAATGGTCTGTTTTGAGATAGCTTTTCCTTGTGATTCTGTAGCATAGGCTACAAAGAGCTGGTCAGATTTTCTGAAAGCCTTAGTTTTATCCAAGTAGTTACGTAATTGCCTGTGAATGTCCAAAGAGTGCAGGAGTCTCTCCTTTGTTCTGGGGGTTTGGAAAAAAGGTGGGCAAATGAATGGTTTGGATTAGGGCCACACTGGATACCACCTTTGGCATAAAGGAAGGGTTAGTTCGTAAAGCGACTCTGTTGTGATGAAAAATGAGGAAAGGCTCCACTGCCACTAGGGCCTGTAGCTCTGAGACTCTTCTAGCTGAAGTTATTGCTAGTAACAGGGCAGTTTTCCATGATAGAAACTTTAACTCTGCTGAAATAGCTGGTTCAAAGAGCGAAAGTGTAAGCTTTTCCAGAACAAAGTTGAGATCCCAAGTTGGTGTTGGTGCTCTCATGGGTGGTCTTATGTTCTTAGTCCCTCTGAGATACTGTCTTAGGAGTGGATGTGAAAATAGAGGAGGATCCGTATTGTAGTAAGCTGAAATCACTGAGGCATGGATCTTAATAGATGAACAAGAAAGTCCTTTGTGCAACATCTCAGTTAAGTATTGTAGAATCTGATGAATGTTTGGAACAAGGGGATTTTGGCCTTTAGCCTGGTTCTATGCGTAAAATCTCTTCAATTTGTCTGAATAGGCTTTCCTGGTGCTGGTCCTCCTGGCCTTCAGAATGACATCCATAACAGCTTTAGACAGAGGTGTTGGCTGGTTGTTTAGGTAATTTGCCATGCAGCCAGATTTAAAGTCTTGAGCTGGCTGTGTAGAATCTGATGGTTTTGCTGAGTGAGCAAGTGAGGAATTTGGGGTAAGATCCATGGTGGGCCATGGACCTTAGTATTGGATACCAGTGTTGGCGTGGCCAGTCTCGAGCAATGAATATCATTTGTGGCCTCTCTAATCTGACTTTCAGCAGCACCTTTGCTAGGAGAGGCAGTGGCGGAAAGGCATACACTGTTAATGTTTTCTAACTGAATGAGAGGGCATCCACCTTCCAAGCTAGTGGGTGGAATGTCCTTGCGCAAAATTTTCAAAGTTGGTAGTTTTGGGGGTTGGCAAACAGATCTATGTCTGGGCGTCCCCATTTTTGAATTATCATTGCAAATACTTGTGGATCCAGTTTCCACTCGTGGGGATTCATGATGTTTCTGCTTAGGTCGTCTGCCAATGTGTTTTTCTTTCCTGGCAGGAATTGGGCTTGTAGTTGAACTTGGTAAGTTAGTGCTGTGTTCCACAAGGTCATTGCTTGCCTGCATAGGGGGTAGGAGTGTGTGCCCCCTTGCTTGTTTATGTATCACATAAAAGTGTGGTATTGTCCGTCTTTATTAGGAGTTGTCCTGGATGTAAGAGGTCCTCGAAAGCTGTTAGAGCATTCTGTACAGCTAGCATTTCTTTTTGATTGATATGCAAATGCCTTTGATCTGTGTTCCATTTGCCCTGAATGCACTGTCCTACCATGTGTGCTTCCCAGGCATAGTCCGATGCATCCGTTGTTATAGTTTGCCTGGCTGTGGGCAAGGTAAAAGGCTAACCTTTGTTAAAGTGACATGCCTGTGCCCACCATAGAAACTCCTGCTGACGGTAGGGAATGAGTGGCATCACTGTTTCCAAGCTGTAGCTGTGCTGTGTCCATACGCTCTTCAGGTACCATTGTAATTTCCTCATATGCAGTTTTGCAAATGGTATTAGGGAGTATGCAAGATGCCATGAATCCCAAGGCCTGCAGAATTTTTCTTGCAGGGAGTTGGGTCTTTGTTGCCATCATTTTGAAATATTGAATCAGCTGTTGTTGCTTGTCTGGCGTGAGATAAGCCATCTGGGCCGTTGTATTCAAGCTGGCACCCAGGAATGTTATGTTCTGTGAGGGCACTAGTTTTGATTTCTTTTCATTTACTGTGTACCCTAGGCAACTTAAAAGGTATTTGACAACCGTCAGATGCTTTAAAAGAATGTCCTTGCTTTCTGCTTGAATAAAGCAGTCTTCCAGGTATGAGTATATTTGAATTCCTCTTTGTCTGCAGTATGCAATTACTGGTGCCAGGCATTTTGTGAAGACCCTGGGCACAGTAGATAAGCCAAAGGGCAGTGCAGAGAATTGATAATGAGTTGAACCTGCAATGAAACGGAGGTATCTTCTGCAATTTTGTCTGATAGGGACATGCAGGTATGCCTCCTTGAGATCCAACGTTACTAGCCAAGCCTTCTTGCCCAGCATGGGAAAAAGCTGCTGTAGTGTTAGCATCTTGAATTTGGGTATTTGGAGATAGGTGTTTAGAATTGGAAGGTCCAGAATGGGTCTCCAGGCTTTGTCCTTTCTGGGGACTAGAAAGAGTCTTGAGTAAAATCCTTGTCCTTGCTCCTGTTTAGGTACCTGTTGAATGGCTCATGTCCATTTGAGCTGTAATCTGTTTTTGTGCCTCCGCCCACTGATTTGGTGGCAGGTTTGGCATTCCTTTTATCCTTGGCAAGGTGTGAAAGTGGAATCTGTATCCTTGTGAAACAATGTTTAGGACCTATTTGACTTTTGTAATGATGTGCCAGTTGTCCGCAAAAAGTGATAATTTTCCTCCCAAGGGAGCTGCCAAGAGAGATTTGCTTGGCAGTCTGAGGGTTAAGTCATTGTGTTTGTCTTCTGTTAGCTTGGGGCCAGTCTTCTCCTCCTTTCTGGGTAGCGGTACCCCATTGGCAAGTTTTTTTAAGGGCCTTGTGACTGACCTCTGCCCCTTGGGCGTCTGTATTTGCCCCTCTGTGGTCTGTCAGATGCTGGAAAGGACCATTTTTTTGTTGGTCAATTTCTGTTGAACCGAGGGGGTTGAACCTATAAAATATCCTTGACCGTCTGCATAGATTTTGCCTTATCCTCCATTTTCTTTAAAACCTCCTCTGCTTTTACACCAAGTAAAACATCCTGCTGTAAAGGTGCATCCAATAACTTTGCTTTAATATGATCAGGCAGGGTTTGTTTTTTTAGCCAAGCATGTCTACGTATGACAGACCCAGTCACTGCTGCTCTACAGGAAGTTTCCAGTGAATCAAATCCACATTGTAAAGTATGTTTGCCCACCTGTTCAGCTGCATGTAACATATCCTGCATTTCCTTGAAATCAGGCTGCCCTGAATGTGTGCTCATTTTTTGTTTTAACTGAGACTTTAGGAATTGCTGATATTTTAGCATGTGAAACTGGCAATTTAAGGTTCTCATAGCTAGAGTAGCTGAAGTGTATACCTTGTTTCCCCATCTATCTAGTGCTCTGGAATCCCTTTCAGAGGGTACAGGATTTTTACCAATGGAGGCCTTAACCCCTTTGGGACCCTGGGAAATTGTTTCTGGGTCAGCAACAGGGCTTTTATATAGGAATTTGTGAGTCAGGGATTCTGTAGTTTCTGTCTGGTTTGGCTGGAGCAGGAGGTAGAGAGTCTGGGTTAAGACTAGATTCTAGGTAAACATCATCCACAATGTCTAACACAGAAGGGATAGCAAGTGGTCTGTGCTGGGGAAGTAAAAGGAACTCTCAGAGCCTTTTCTTAGAATCAGAATAATCCTGGCCTTCCCAGTGGAAATGTTCCCTCATGGTATGTAAAGTTTCCCCAAAGGAGTAGTCTTCTGGAGGAGATGCTGAGGGAATAGACTCTTCAGCATCAGAATCTTCATAAGGGGGAAGAGAGTATTCCTGTTCCTCAGAAGAATCTGAGGAAATTGAAACCTGGTCAGAGGAAGCATAATCCTCCTCTTGTCTTGGACTTTTTTCAGGAGGGGGATGGGAACCCCTGATTAGGGTAATTAAATCTTCAGCCATCTTAAGCATTTGTTTCTTAGGCATGGGGCCTTGTGCTGGAGACCGATGTACAGTCTTATTAGATTTTAATGGAGTTTTAAGCTTAGCATAAGATTTAATGGTGAGTGTAGTTGGTCTGAAGACACCTTCTGCAACCGAAGGCGTTTCTACTGCACCGGAATCTCCTTCTGCTATGACGTCGGAAGGGCCTAAAGAAGGCTGCGCTGGCCTAGTACTCTCCGCTTGTGAATCAGAAGCAGTCTGGGGTTCTAATTCAGCGGTCGTCAGGGGCTGCGTAGGTGCCTCACTGAAAACCGGAAAACCGGCGACAGGTCCAGCCGAGGCCGCGGAGTCTGGTTTAGGTCTAGGCTGCCTGTCCTTATCCTTGTGTTTTTTATGCATGCTGGTCATCGGTTGCTCTGATGGCATGGTATAATTAAATTTCCTACAAAAGTAATGTCGGGCGAAATCGAACTGACGTTTGATAGTTTATTAAACCTAGCACAAAACCGACAACCTGTGACGTCGTGGTCTGGGCCTAGGCAAGGAATACAGTAAGAATGAAAGTCCTTATGAGGTATTTGCTTCCCACAAGAAATGCAATTGTTAACTTTTTCTGACATCGGACTGAGGCAAGAAAAGGTTCCCCAACGGGGTACTTCGCTTTATTGAAGACTTTGGTCTGAAATTCGATTTAAAAATCTCAGGGGTCGGCCGACCAGCACTTGCTAACTGCTTCTGCTTCGGGCACCGCACGGCAAGAAAGACTGAAGAAAATGGCGTCGGATGCCTCTTATATACCCCTGGATTACTGACGTCAGGGAAGAAGCAACAGACACCAGACCAAGAATTTGGAACTCAGGCTGACTGGGGGACCGTCTGACGGCAGGATAACCCAAGTGTGATGACTGCAGCAGTGTAACATGAACATCCAAGTGTCTCCTTTTACACTTCATCTTCAGAGGGGCCTCCTAGTGGGATGCTCGGGAGAGGTCTCAGAAGAAATCTGGTGTTGAACAGTAGGATAGGTCTGAAGGCTTTCAAGCACAGGCTGTTCCAGTGGTAGATGAGATACCTCAGGCACAGACTCCATGAAGGTAGGGATTGGGTTGGGAGGGAGAACTGGGAGTCCTCTAGGATGGAGACAGGACTTCTCCACTCTTCTCCACCACTTCGAAAGCAGACTACGAAGACCTGAAAGCCACCAATCCGGAGGCAAAGCTGTTGGATCAGACTTCTGGGGAGCCCCCGCAATTCTCCTCTCAGAGGAGGGAGTTGGAGCCAAGCTAACGCCAAAGCTCCGAGTGGAAGCAACAGCTCCAAAAACTTCACAGTTGAGGCAAATCCCACCAGATCTGGTGTCTAAGCTTCAACTCCAAGATGCATTTGGCCCAGACGCCAGAGCCGGGTAGATCAGGAAGGCAGTCAGACTGGAAGTAACCACCCACCCACTACTGGATCAGACATCTTGGTTCTTGGGGCCATCCGATCTGACAACTCCAAAGTAGGAAGTCTTATCAGAGAAGGAGACAAGGGACAGAATGGGGAAAGTCTGCTCATGGATCTGGAAGGGGATGGAGCTGGCAAAACCCCCATCTGGATCTGTCTCATCAGAAATGTCCTTAGTATATCCACCTCATGCTTGGATAAGCTCTGGGATGGCCTGATGGAGGAGGATGCTGAAGGTGGCATGGACACACTTTTGGAGGGAGGTCTCCAAGTAGGGAGACTTCCTCATGGAGACACCCAGCTCTGAGGCAGCATTGGAAGCATGGGTAGTTGAAGGGAAAGTACAGTACAGTTTTGTACCTACCATAAATGTAGATGTCCGATAGGAATGCATCTGCAGTCCTTACAAATGGGTTGTCCTGTCGTCAGGCAGCCCTTCGGTTGGCCGGATTCCAAAGTCTGGGTCTGGTCTCGGCTGGTGTCGCACTTCACCCAACGTCATAGCTGCAGTTATTCGGGTATAAAGGCATCAGCCGACGCCATTTTCCTCAGTGTTTCTTGCCCCAGATGCCAGGTGCCCTCTTGGAAGGCTAAATTTGGATAAATGCCAATGATTCCAAATAGTAGAGAGCAAACACAAAAAATAAGCATGTATGTACATATATACAAACAAATACACCATAATAGATTCCCCCCCCAAGCTAGCTGAAGGCTGGCAAATACCCTAGGAGTACCTCAGAGGGGAAGGTGGGTGGGTAATCCTGACTGCAGATGCATTCCTATCGGACATCTACATTTATGGTAGGTACAAAACTGTACTATGTCCTTCAAGGATGCATCTGCAGTCCTTACAAATGGGTAGAATACCATAGCTAAACAAGGGGAGGAGGAAGAGTAGAGATTATGGTGTAGCTAGGATCCCTTGCAAAACAGCAGTGGCAAAACCTGCTCGGGATCTAGAGTATAAAGGTAAATTGTAATGCTTGGCAAATGTATGCACGGAGGTCGAAGTAGCAGCCTCTATAATGTCCTTGGTAGCCACTCCTCTTAAGAAAGCTGTGGTAGTGGCTGTAGCCCTTGTGGAGTGAGGCCTGATGTTCTCTGGAGTTTTCTTTCCATGGTAGGAGTAACAAAATCTAATGCAATTTCCTATCCATTTGGAGATTGTCTGTTTTGAAATTGGTTTTCCTTCCTTTCCTGTGGCATATGCTACCAGAAGCTGGTCAGTTTTTCTATTGGACTTAGTCCTGTCCAGGTAGTAGCGTAACTGTCTGTGTACATCCAAGGTATGCAAAAGTCTTTCTCCCCTGTTTTGTGGGTTTGGAAAGAATGTAGGTAGGTGGATAGCCTGATTTAATGACACTCTGGATACCACCTTAGGCATAAATGTAGGATTTGTTCTCATGGACACTATCTTGATGGAAGATCAGGAAGGGTTGCACTGCCATTAATGCCTGTAGTTCAGAGACCCTTCTTGCTGAAGTTATTGCCAGCAGGAAAGCAGTCTTCCAGGATAAGTATTGTAATTCTGCTGTTGCTGCTGGCTCGAAAGGGGGAAGTGTCAATTTTCCTAGCACAAAGTTAAAGTCCCATGCTGGCAATGGTGGTTTCCTGGGAGGTTTTACATTTTTAATTCCTCTCAGAAACTGTCTGAGCAGGGGATGAGAGAAGACAGGAGGATCCAAGCTGTATTGTGCTGAAATAGCTGATGCATGTATCTTGATGGAAGAATAGGACAGGCCTGTGTGGAAGAGCTCTGCCAAGTACTCCAAGATGTTGGCCATGTTTACCAGAGTCACATCTTCTCCCTTTGCAGTACTCCAAATGAGATATCTTATCCATTTTGCTGCATAATTCTTTCTTGTTGAAGGTCTGCGAGCCTCCAGGATTATGTCTTTAACCCTTTGGGATAAATTTGGGTTAATTGCTGTTATGTAATGTTCCAGGCAGTTAGCTGCAGAGTTTTCAGGTTTGGATGCAGGATGTTGTAGTTGTTCTGTGTTAACAGTAATGGGATCAGGGGTAGTGTCCATATATGTTCCCGAGACATGCTCCTCAGCAATGGGTACCAATGTTGTCTTGGCCAGTCTGGAGCTATCAGAATGATCCTTGGACGGTCCTCTTTGATCTTCAGAAGCACCTTGTGCATCAAAGGAAGTGGTGGAAATGCGTATGCTCTCAGGTTTTTCCAACTGAAAGATAGGGAGTCCACCTTCCAAGCAAGTGGGTGGTACGTCCTTGTGCAGAATTTCTTTAGCTGGTGATTGAATGAGGATGCAAACAAGTCTATTTGTGGTAATCCCCATTCCCTTGTGATGGCTTTGAAGATGTCCGGATGAAGCATCCATTCGTGGGCATCTGTGGTTGTTCTGCTTAATATGTCTGCTAGAATGTTTTCTTTTTCCGGTACAAAAATTGCTTGTAACTGAATGTTGTAGCTCAGGGCCATATCCCATAGGTCCAGTGCCAGCCGGCATAGAGGATATGAATGGGTGCCTCCCTGTTTGTTGATGTACCACATAACTGTGGTGTTGTCTGTCCTTATCAACTGACCTTCTTGGAGAAATGGTCTGAATGACTGGATTGCCAATTTTACTGCCAGGATTTCCTTTAGATTTATGTGTAGGCGCAGCTGGTCTCGAGTCCATAAGCCTTGTATGCACTTGCCCTGCATGTGTGCCCCCCAACCGAGGTCTGAGGCATCTGTCATGATGGTTTGGCTTGGTTGGCTGTTGCAGAAGGGCAATCCTGTGTTTGATTGACAGGCCTGAGCCCACCATAGGAACTCTTGTTTCAGGCATGGGATTATTGGGATTTTGGTTTCTAGGCTGTGCTTGTGTTGGGACCACAAATTCCTTAGGTACCACTGTAGCTTTCTCATACGCAGTCTGGCATGAGGGACCAGAATTATGCAGGATGCCATGAAGCCTAGAGCTTGTAGTACTTTTCTTGCAGTTAGGTGGTTCTGCTTTGTTAGTGCCAAGAAGTAGAGAGGTAGTTGCTCTTTCTTTTCTGCAGTTAGGAATGCCATTTGTTTTGATGTGTCCAGCTCTGCACCCAGAAAGGTTATTCTTTGGGATGGAATCAGCCTTGACTTTTTTATATTGACTGTATATCCCAAGGCTTGCAGCAGGTAAATGACTCTTTGTAAGTCTTCTGCTAGCTTGCTTTTGTTGTCCGCTTGAATCAGGCAGTCGTCCAGGTAGGGATAAATTTGGATTCCCTGAAGTCTGCAATGAGCAATTACTGATGCCAGGCATTTCGTGAACACTCTGGGCACAGTAGATAAGCCAAAGGGCAATGCTGAAAATTGATAATGCTCTGATCCTGCAAGAAATCTGAGGTATCTTCTGCAAATTGGTCTTATGGGGACGTGCAGGTATGCCTCCTTGAGATCTAGAGTTACCAGCCAAGACTCCTTGCCCAGCATGGGAAGAAGCTGCTGTAGGGTCAGCATTTTGAATTTTGGAACAATAAGGAAAGTGTTTAAAGTGGACAGGTCTAGAATGGGTCTCCATTTGTTTTCTTTTCTTGGTATCAGGAAGAGTCTGGAGTAAAATCCCTTTCCTTGCTCCATAGATGGTACCTTTTCCACAGCTCTCATTCTTAATAGCTGAGATATTTGTTTTAGAGCTTCTGTCCTTTGAGTAGGTGGTAGGTTTGGCATTCCTCTCTTCCCTGGTAGAGTATGGAAATGTAACCTGTAACCTTGGTCTATAGTTTGCAAAATCCATTTTTCCCTTGTGATGCAATGCCAGTTTTTTGAGAATAAGGTTAGTTTTCCGCCTAAGGGTGCTTCTAGTTGTTCCCTGGTAGGCGGTGCCACTGTCAAGTCACTGTGATTGAGTTGTTGTAGAGGTGGTGGCTGCGTCCGTGCCTCGCTGGTTGTTACCTTGCCATTGGCGTCCCTGTAGGCACCCCTGGATTGGTTTCTGCCTCTTGAACGCCTATTCCTGCCCCTCTGAGGCTTGGAGGAGTCCGGAAAGGACCAATTTTTGGAGGGCCAGTTCCTGCTAAACCTTGGAGGTTGAACCTGTAAGAAATCTTTCACCGTTTGTACAGATTTCGCCTTCTCTTCCATCTTTTTTAGCACCTGCTGAGCAGGGGAACCAAATAAATTGACCTTGTCCATGGGTGCATCCAAAAGCTTTGATTTGACATGGTCTGGTAATGCCTGTTCTTTCAACCATGCATGTCTCCTGATAACTGTGCCAGTCATGGCTGATCTAAAGGAAGCCTCCAGTGCATCATAGCCACATTTTAAGGAATGGTTACTAACCTGCTGTATGTTATGTACCATTTCCTGAACATATTTTTATCTAAAGATTCTTCAGAGGAAAGCTTTTTAGTTAACTGGTCAAGCATAAACTCTTGATATTGAATCATATGAAATTGGCAGTTTAAAGCCCTAGCTGACAAGGTAGCATTAGTGTAAACTTTTTTACCCCATCTCTCTAAGGATCTGGATTCCCTTTCAGAGGGGAGGGGGGTTTTAGTAGAAGTAGCAGTTACAGCTTTAGGGCCCTGGGCGATGGTCTCTGGATCTGCAAAAGGAGCCTTGTATAAATGGTGATGAGTGTCCGGGACCCTGTAGAACCTATCGGGCTTAGCAGGAGCCGGAGGTAATGAATCAGGAGCAGTACAAGCATCATTAAATGCATCATCTACAACAGAAAGAACTGGAGGTATAGCTAAAGGCCTATGTTGTGGCAAATGTAGAAAGGTTCTAAGTCTTTTCCTGGAGTCTGAGAAATCTTGGCCCTGCCACTGAAATTGTTCCCTCATAGCATGCAAGGTTTCCCCAAAGGAAAATTCCTCAGGTGGAGAGGCTGAAGGAATGGACTCCTCAGCATCAGAGTCTTCGTAAGGAGAATAAGAAGCCTCAGGAAGGTCTGTATGTTCTGATTCATCAGAGGAACCATCAGAGGATACTGGTTCAGGGGGCTCTGCTCTAGGTCTCTTTTCTGGAGGTGGGAGAGAGGACCTGTCTGGATGAGGCTGGGATCCACGAATTAAAGAAATTAAATCCTCAGCCAAAGATAGCATATGAGAGCTAGTGCTGGGCCTGTGTGAGGGGGGTTTGGCAGGCACAGTTTTGGAAGCCTTGGCTGCTTTAGCCCTGGCAAAGGCCTTGATAGACATGGCTGCAGGAGGCCTAGCAGCTCCACGTGCAGGGGTTGAAATATCCAGGGGAATTGTGTCTGATAATTCCTGAGAAACCGCAACAGAAGGCTGGATTTCAGAAGCAGATTCTACCAGGTTAGAGGAGGCCTCGGTAGAAGGCATGGTTTCGGCTGGAGAAAGAACCGCTTGCTCGGTTTCGGCCGAAACCGAGACACTCGCGGTTTGCTTAATCGCGGTTTCGGCCGAGACCGCGGACCGCGAGTGTTGGTCCTTTTCTTTTCGTTTTTTGGAAATTTGCGTTGTTGGAGGATCCGACGGCATAATATAGGCAAAATCAGAGCCGAAAATTTGTTCAGCAAACTCCGACCGACGTCTAAGCGTCCATCGGTTAAAAGAAGCGCAGGCTAGACAAGCTGCTACGTCGTGGTCTGGGCCTAAACAATGTATACAGTAGGAGTGGAAATCTTTATGAGGTATTTGTTTCCCACAAGATAAACAGTTATTCACTTTCTCTGACATTGGCTGAGGCAAGAAAGAGTCCCCAACGGGGTACTTAGCTTTTTAGAAGTCTTCGAAGTAGTATTCGGTAGTAGTAATCTCTGGATCTGACCGACCGGCACTTGCGAACAGCTTCTGCTTCGGGCGCCACGCGGCAAGAAAGACTGAGGAAAATGGCGTCGGCTGATGCCTTTATACCCGAATAACTGCAGCTATGACGTCGGGTGAAGTGCGACACCAGCCGAGGCCAGACCCAGACTTTGGAATCCGGCCGACCGAAGGGCTGCCTGACGACAGGACAACCCATTTGTAAGGACTGCAGATGCATCCTTGAAGGACATCCAGGGTAGTCAGATCTGAAGGCCTTAGATCCAATGTTTTAGGTGCCTTTTTTACAGGCTCACAGGAGAACCTTTCAGGGAATGTTTTCTCTGGTCTCTGGCATTCTTGGGCTTCTTAGCAGGGGGGGGGGGGTTGAGCCCATGAAGTAAATGGTTGAGCAGGAGCAGAAGAAAGCAACCCCTTAAGCAGCAGTTTGTCCCTGCAGTCCACCAGTGCTCGCGGATTAGGACCACTCCTTTCTCACACCAAGCAGAAACTATCTAAATCATTTCTGACTAAACAGTAGAGACACTTCCTGTGGGCATCAGATAACAGGATCTTGTGCCCACAGGAAGTGCACTTTTTGAAACAAAAGTTTGTCAGGTTTTACAGTCATGACAAACCCAAAAGAGAGAGAGAGACCTAAAAAGAAGGAGGAGAAGGAACAGAAGGACAAGACCGCACAGAAGAAACACGTGGAAGAGGAAGTACAAGTCATTACTTAACTTTTAAAACCAAAAACATACAAAGTAGAAGGGGAGACGGTAGACAATAAGAATCTGAAACAGCAATGGCTAAAGGCAGACTTACAAAAAATAATATCCTCCTAACAACTGGAAGGAGCTCTAGAGATGCAACCTTGAGTGCTTTCATACGAATGGCAAATGAGATCTGAGGTAATCTGGGGGGGCTCGAGCTTCGAATCTTCAGCTTGGAAAGTGTACGAGTCAGATCAAAGGTTGGGTCTAGGACCCACAGGTGCAGGAATGAATGAAAATTGACATCAGATCAAATATCATGCTAGTCCAGGAGTAACTGCCGTTAAGGTAATTTACTCAATAGGTTTGAGATGAGCGTTCTCATTTTTCACAGAAAGCTTCATCAGATAAAAACCATTAAAAAAAGGAAGGATTGGTTTATAATCTAAACTTTATATTCTAAACTAAGCCTTCCTATTTTTATCTGATGAAGTTTTCTGTGAAAAACAAAAGTGCTTCTCAAACTTAATGAATAAATGACTAATGGCAGTTACTCCTGGACTAGCACGATATTTGTTGTTTTACTAATTTTAGCTAGGGTTAACGTGGGTTTAATTTATCAAGCATCAAAAAGTACAGTTGTGTACACATACCATAAATGTAGATGTTGGAGTGTATTCACTGTTGCAGTCATCACACTTGGGTTATCTGCCTTCAAGTATGCCCCCAGTCGGCCCGAATACCAAAGCCCTGGGATTTCTGTGTCAGATGCTGTCACCTCTTTGACGTCAGGTCATCAGGGGGTATAAAACATGCAGCCGACGCCATTACATCAGTTTTTCTTGCCCAAGATGTCAGGAGCCCCCACAATAGGAAGCTATTACATGGTGTGGAACACCTCCAGTAAAAAGTAAATACCCCTGCCATAAAAGATGGCCATAAAGAGGATAGGTATGAAGGCTAGAGAAAGCCAGGGGGGCTGGAGGGAGGGAAACCAGGACTGCAACACTAAATACACTCAAACATCTACATTTATGCAAAGTATACACAAGTGTACTATGTTCGCGTTTCACTGTTGCAATCACCACAATTGGGTTGATTCCTAAAGCTGAGTAAGGGTAGATACAGTCAAGAAGCGTTAGCGCTGGCTAGCAGGCCTTGTAAGACTGCTGTAGCAAATCCAGCTCTGGATTTAGAAAATAGTTAACTGGTAATTGCTTGATGAAGGTGTGTACAGAAATCCAGGTTGCAGCTTCCAGGATGTCCGTGGTAGGGACTCCCCTAAGAAATGCTGTAGAGGTTGAAATAGCTCTAGTGAAATGAGTTCTGATCCCCAGAGGGGTAGGTTTTCCATGGTGCTTGTAGCAGAAATGGATGCAGTGTGCTATCCATTTGGAAATGGTTTGCTTCAAAACGGCCTTGCCTTCTGCCCCTGTAGCAAAGCTGACTAGCAGCTGGTCAGATTTTCTGAAGGGCTTAGTACCGTCAAGATAGAACCTGAGCTGTCTGTGCATGTCCAAGGAGTGCAGGATCCTTTCCCCATTACTCTGAGGATTAGGGAAAAAGATTGGCAAATGGATGGATTGGTTTAAAGCCACACTGAATACCACCTTGGGCACAAAGAAAGGGTCAAGTCCTGAGGGAAACCCTGTCAGCATGGAAAACAATGAAGGGCTCCACTGCCATTAGAGCCTGTAGCTCAGACTCTCTTCTTGCTGAAGTAATAGCTGAAAGTAAAGCTGTTTTCCAAAAGAGGAATTTTAACTCTACTGAAGCAGCAGGTTCAAAAGGGGGAAGTATCAGGGTTTGGGCGGCGAGGAGCCGAGTGACAGAAAGTCCCTTGTTGTGGTTGCATGCTTCTGCCCACGAAAGGAACTCTGCCCTTAAACAAGGTATGACAGAAATCAGCGTTTCCAGGTCATGAGAATGTTGACACCAGAGACTTTTTAAGTACCATTGAAGTTTCCTCATATGCAGTCCTGCATATGGAATTAGCAGAATGCATGAGGCCATGAACCCTTGGGCTTGCAATATTTTCCTTGCAGATGGCTAGGTTTTGGTGGCCATTAGTTTGAAATAGTTTGTCAAATGGACCTGCTTTTCTGGAGTGAGGTATGCCATCTGGGAAGTTGTGTTCAAGCTTGCTCCCAGGAATATAATTTGCTGGATGGGCACCAGTTGTGATTTCTTTTCGTTGATGGTATATCCCAGTGAAGTTGGTCTTTTTACAAATGCCAGGCGCTGAAGCAGCAATTCCTGACTGTCCACCTGAATCAGGCAATCATCCAAGTATGGGTAGATTTGAATATTTCTCAGCCTGCAGCATACAATGGCTGGAGCTAGGCATTTTGCAAATATTCTGGGCACAGTAGATAACCCAAAGGGAAGTGCAGAGAACTGATAGTGCTTAGAGCCTGCCCTGAAACGTAAACATTTGCTGAAACCAGGCATCCTTGGCTAGCATAGGAAGAAGCTGTTGCAATGTAAGCATTTTGAATTTTGTGACTACCAGAAAGGTGTTGAGAATTGATAGATCCAAGAAAAGGCACCAAGAGCTCTCTTTTCTGGGCACCAGGAACAGTCTGGAGTAGAAACCCCGTCCCCTTTGTTCCACTGGAACAGACTGAATAGCTCTGATATGGAGAAGGGAAGGTACTTGCTTTTGAGCCACTGCCCACTGGTTTGGAGAAAGGACTGGCAACCCGCTTGGGGCTGGCAGTGAGTGGAAGTAAGAATCTGTCTCCCTGGGATACAATGTTTAGAACCCATCGGTCCTGAGTAATGGACATCCAGTTTTTTGCATGAAGGGCGGGTTTTCCTCCTAGGGGCGCAAGTAATTGGGCATGACTGGGAAGGATAACTGGAAAGTCATTGTGAACTTTTTCCATAAGGGGGTGGCTTACCACTCCCTGGTTTTGAGGTGGAAACACTCAGTTGTGTAGATCTCTGCATACCCTGAGACTGTAGTCCTGGTGGTCTGTTTCCCCTGGGCTTGGACTGAAGGCCTGAGAGGGACTGGAAAGTTCTCTGCACTTCCTTTGGGTTATCTACTGTGCCCAGAGTATTCACAAAATGCCTAGCTCCAGCCATTGCATACTGCAGGCTGAGAAATATTCAAATCTACCCATACTTGGACGAAAGCCTACTGAATCTAGGTGGCTGCACTTGTAAGAAATCTTAGACTGCTGGCATAGATTCAGAGTTTTCTTCCATCTTTTTAAGAACAACTTCTGCTTTTGTGCCAAACAAACGCTCCTGATTTAATGGAGCATCTAGTAATTTTGCTTTGACATGGTCTGGCAAGACTTGCTTTTAGCCAAGCATGCCTTCTCAGTACAGACCCAGTGACAGCAGCCCTGCAAGATGCTTCTAAGGCATCAAACCTACACTGCAAAGTAGGTTTACTAACATGGTTTGCAGAATACATTAACTCTTGTAAATTTTTTTCTGCACAATCTGGAAGTAACACCATTTTTTGTTTAATTGGTTCCATAATATGTTGCTGCTACTTCAACATGTAAAACTGGCAATTTAAAGCCCCGATGACAAGAGTTGCAGAGGTATATACCTTCTTACCCCATCTGTCTAAAGCTCTAGAATCCCTGTCTGAAGGGTAGGTTTTCTGGCTGTAGTAGCTTTAATGCCTTTAGGTCCCTGAGAACTGGTCTCTGGATCCGCAGTAGGATTCTTAAAGAGAAATTTGAGAGAGTCTGGTACTCTGTAGTACCTGTCAGGTTTTCAAGGAGCTGGTGGTAAAGTGCCAGGAGTAAGACTGGACTCCATGAAGACATCTACAATATCCAGAACAGGAGGAACAGCTAGAGGCCTGTGCTGAGGCAAATCTAAAAATTCCCCGAGTCTCTTTTTGGACTGAGGATAGTCCTGGCATTCCCAGTGGAAATGCTCTCAAGGTACACAAGGCTTCACAAAAAGAAAAATTCCTCTGGAGGGGAGGCAGAGGGAATGGATTCCTCTGCATCTGAATCCTCATATGAAGATAAGGGTATGTTCCTGGTAATCAAAAGGGTCTGAGTCTCCTGGGTCTGTAGAATCAGAAGGAAATTCAATTCTTTGCATGTTAGCATGGGAAGGCTGGCTTCCCCTAATAAGAGGAATAAGGTCTTCAGCTATTTTAAACATTTGTTATTGTGGCATAAGAGCTTGAGCATGCTCTTTGGACGTCCGTTTTCTAGGCGTAGTACGAACTCTGGGCCTGAAAAACTCTGTAGTTTTAGTTAGGTCGGAATACACCCTCAGAAGCCGGTGCCTGCACAGCAGCTCCGGCCCCATCTAAGGTAGAGACATCCACAGGTTCCATAGTCGAAGAAGCATCTCGTGGCATAATGGACTCAGCATGGGTCTCTGCAAAGGCCTGTAAATCTGCAGAAGTGGTAACAGGGGCTGCAAAAGCACCTCACTGAGTAACGGCAGACTGGCGACTAGCTTAACGGAAGCATCGTTGGCAGTTTTTGATCTATGCAGTCTGTTTCTGTTTTTGCGCTTTCAGAAGATTGGTAGTCGGATGGCTTACCGAAGCCATTTTGGAATACGGAGAATGAGAGAGCAAGAATTTAGCTACAAAAATAGCTAGAAGACGAATGGTTTGGGCGTTAAACAAGGCACAAAACCAACAACAAGGGACATCGTGGTCTGGGCCTAAACAGGTGACATAGTAAGAATGAAAAACTCTGAGGTATTTGCTACAACTGTTAATGTTTTCCGACATCCGTTAGAGCACGAAAAAAGAATCCCAAACGGGGTACTTAGCTTTAGAAGACTTCAGGTTTTGAAACTCGAAAAATGAAAATTTCAGGTAGCGGCCGATGGGCATTTGTGAACTGCTTCTGCTTCGGGCTCCTTCTAGGCAAGAAAAACTGATGTAATGGCATCGGCTGCATGCTTTATACTCCTGATGACCTAACGTCATGGAAAAGCAGACAGCATCCGACGCAGAAATCCCAAGACTCTGGTATTCGGGCCGACTTGAGGGCTACCTGCAGACAGATAACACAAGTGTGATGACTGCAACAGTGAAACACAGAGAACATCAGCTGGGTCAGTCAAAGGTGGTTTTATGAGAAACTTGTAGTCATCATGGACTTTGTAAAACCTATCTAGCCTCTTAGGGGCAGGAGGTTGTGAATCTGGGTTCATGGAAACCCAAGTGAAGGCATCCAAGAAAGCTGAAAGTACTGGAGGGATGGCTGAAGAAGGGGAGTCAAGCTGCAGAAGCTCATAGTATTTTTTTTGGGTATTAGAGACTAAAGAAGTATTCCAATTGAAATGCGATTTCATTTTTGTGATAGTCTCCCCAAATAAGTCCTCAGGTGGTGAGTCCCCTTCAAGAGTCCTCTTCAGGTGAGTAATAGTCGGTGGGAGAGGCAATATGTGAAACATAGGAGACAGATTCCTCAGAGGAGGAATAAGTGTGTCCTGGGTGTTCCTGGGTAACTGTAGGCTGAGTAGATGCTAAAGGCAGGGAGAAGGCAGAAGCCGGTCTAGGACTTGGTACAGGGATGCTGGTGGGAGTAGGGCCTGTAGACCTAACAGCCATGAAGGCCTGCATTAAGGAGGAAGTGAAGGACTCCCCAAGTCTGGGGCTGATGGAGGTGTTGGGCTCAGGTATTTAGTTTTCTGCTTCCTTTTAGGAGGAGTGCATGTCTGGGTGGGTAAGGAAACAGAGGCTTGCACTGAGGTAGGAGAGGTCTCGGTTGGCCGATCCAGCGATGGTTTCCCCTCCTCTGTTATAAGTGACGTCTGAGTCAACTCCGCTGACATGCTGTCTGTGCGTACTGATACAGCCTCTTCTAAAGTAGCCGTCGGAAACTGAGTAATCGGGTGTTCCCCAGCCCATAGAATGGTAGTTGGCAGAAAATCTGAAGGCAGAGAGGCATCTGGAGAAGGCTTGCAAACCTTGGCCTTCTTCCGTGGTTGTTTGGCTTGGGCGGCCAACGTGGGATCCATCCTAAGCGCGGGACTTTTAAGCCTTTGGTTTTCTAGGAAAAGATTCAACGTGGACAGACACCCATGTAAGGTCTTTGATACGAATGACTGGCAAAGAGCAGGCCTTGTGGTCATGCTCCTTAACCAAGCAAGACAGTGGTCGTGGGAGTCTGTGTGGAATCTGGTGCCCACAACTACATTTACTCTCTCTCAGACATCGGCTAGAGAAACTACAGCAACCAAGCTAAAGCTCAAGAACGTAAAGGCAAAAACCCCAACGAGTTACTTATCTTTAGATGTCATCAGACGTAGGAGCGAAGCGGTCAAAGTAATAGTCTGCGGCCGAAAAGTTCTGAGGTCTGTGCATGCAGACGCCACATTTATACTCCAAGGTTTATGGCCATACATGTGACATCACATGCACCTATGGCAGCCAGGCTAAAGCTTTTGTATAGGAGTCGACGTTGGGTCGCCTGAGGCAACATGGGAACAGAAGGACATCTACTCGTGTACCAATATGCTTGCCCAGCGTTTCCTGGAATTCATTAATTCCAATGCACTGCACCAGCTCGTTCCTACCCCCATTAGAGGTAGCAACATCCTTGACCTGGTCACTACTAACATGGGCGACCGTTGCTCTACACTAATAATCAACTCCTCCCTCGTTAGATCTGACCACAAACTAATTACCTTGGAAAATCCACATTCCTCCCACCCATCCCCCCTGCAAAGGTAGCCACCATGAAAAACTTCTCCAAAATTAAGTTTGGGGTCCTAAAAGCAGAGATGGCTATATTTACGGCACCCATGCAAATGGAGAATAGTTGCATGACTGCTGAATCATACATCAATGCATTGTATGAACTCGTACACAAATGCATGGATCTCGCCATACCCAATAGAACAAAGACGAGCTCTTCCAAAAAAAAAAAAAGGAAGCCAATCTGGTGGTCCCCTGCCATAAACAAAATCTACAACAGAAGGAAAGAACTGATGCATAACAACAAGGTGAAGTCCAAAGACTGGAAAAACTCCCTTATCAGCCTGAACAAAAAGTTGAGATCCCTCATCAAATCCTCTAAAGCTAGCTATGAAAACAGAACTGCAGCAAATATTAAAGACAACTAAAATGCCTTCTATAATGTAAAGAATCACCAGCGGCACAGCAATAACCAGATTTGCTCTGAGCTACTGCACAATGGTACTTTCTATACTGCATCAATAGATATTGCCATTATACTCTCCGACAGATTCAGTGCCAACTTTACCCCTCTCCCCCCACCAAAGGACCAATCACAATACAAGTAGATTGCCAGGCACCCAGTATTACTGCTGCACAGGTTAAAACAGCACTGTCCAAGTTCAAGAATACAGCTTCTATGGGACATGACAATATCTCTGGCTCTGTTCTACATGAACTACAGAGTGAACTGGCACCACACCTGTGTGCCTTTGTTCAATCACTGCCTCAAATGGCGCACTGCTAAAGTCATCCCTCTCCACAAAGGAAGAGCGACTACAGACCCTAGGAACTATCACCCCATTAGCCTAACGAGTCTGATATGCAAAGCTATGGAACATATCACCATGGACCTAATAAACAAGGATATAGGGAGTCTCCAAACTCTGGATCCCACACAATTTGGTATTGTGACAGGTAGATTATGCCTGCAGAACCTGGCCAACTTCTTTGAGTCAGTCACCAGAGCTGTGGATGAAGAAAAGGTGGTTCATACAGCTTACCTTGATCTGGCCAATGCCTTTGATACCATTCCCCACTCAGGAATTGTAGAAAAACTCACTAAGTCAGGCATCAACCCCTATATCAATAGATGGGTTGCAAACTGGCTCACAGATAGAACCCACAGTGTGAAAGTAGTGGACTCCAAGTCAGACTGCTGACCAGTCACGAGTTGAGTCCCACAGGGTTCGGTCCTGGGTCCTCTCCTGTTTGATAACTACTTCGCTGAAGTCCAGGCCAACACAAAGGGACTCTGCTAGACAAAGTTTATAGACAATTGCAAGTTGGGAGCTATTATTAACTCCCCAAGTGATACTGACATCCTGCAGAAAGGCCTCACTGAGACCAACGACTGGTGTCAGAACCATGGCATTAAGCTCAATGCCAAAAAATGCCATCCTCTTTGGGAAAAACTCTATTCCCATTAATTACCACATCGATGGTAGTCCACTTAACACAGAAGGCGTTATGAGAGATCAGAGAACATAGATTGGCAGCAACCTCTCTTATAACTGCCACATTGCCACTGTGGTCAGAAAGTCCTTCTATGTGGCACATCTCATTACTAAGGGTTTTGCATCAAGGAAGAAAGAGGACATTATCTCCATCTACTCTTCCCTCATTAGGCCAATCATAGAGTACAATGACCCATTTGGCAAGTACCTCACTAGACACCTGCAACAACTGGATAGGCCACAGAAGTACCTCACAAAGAAGATCCTAGTCCTTAAACACTTGTCCTATATGGACAGACTCAAAAAAACTCCACTATTCTGTGTCTCGTATCGCCTACTTAGAGGCGATCTCTGCTTGACTTACAAAGCCATGTCTGACCCAGCTCTGTTAGAAAGGCTACATCTAAAGAAATCCCAATCCCTCCTCACCACACGCTCCACAGACCTCAACCTTATTGCTACAATCAAAAACATGCTGGAGGGACAAGTTCATAAACCAGAGATTGCCCATACAATGGAATAGACTTCCTATACATGTCAAACAGAGTGCCTCACTGGTCATCTTCAAGAGAAATCTTGATGAGTGGATGGGAAATTCACCCCGGGGATCATTCGTGGCTCTACTCGAGAGGCACTGGGAACTAATGTCGGGTGGCACAATGTCAAGGCAATCCTATGGGCTAGGCTTGTAAAGGCTCCAAGGCCATTAGTCTCGTACACACCTATGAACCTAAGCATGAGAGAGATGTATTTACACGTCACTGGAGGCAAAGCTCTCACATAAAAGCACTCCTAATGTCAATAAAGTTGTCAAAAGTACACACACTGAACCCATCATACAAAGTAAGAAACAGACATACAAGACCCAAACATACGGAGGCACTTAAATGTAACCTTCCTAAACCTCCAAGATAAAGTAAACAAATATCTTTAGCAATCTAAAATGCACTCTCTTCAAAACACCCACATTGACGCATAGTCACATATCGTGGAGGCTTTACTTACAAGTCCATAAGGAAAGCCTACACACAATTCAACATGCTGGTCACTGGAGATTCCACTGCGAGATACACTGATGACCCTCTCACCAGGCTAAGAAAGACATGGGCAGTTTCTTATCAAGGGCCAGGATACATCACATTATGCATGCACTAAAGCCGCTGGACCGTATCAGCATAACTCAGTCATAGTCCATGTGGGTGTAAATAACCTGAGACGCACCTCCCTAGACTATATGAAGAGAGGCATCATGGAGCTCTCAGAATACATGTCCAAGGCTAGTAAAAGCCTAACACTGAGCAGCACTTAACCTTTTCCAAAGATGCCACAATACAAAAAGATGACTGGCTTTAATAACTGGCTTAGTTTCTGCTGTCATTTTTATGAGGTGCAATATTTGTCAGCATACAAGCAGACTGTCAGACCATGCAACTTTGCCAGTGATGGTCTGCACCTCTCCCCTCAAGGCTTTCAAATACTAGGTAAAACATTGTCATCCACCATACTGCCTATTTTAGGCAATGCCAGACTAAAATTATTTCCAAGACAGAAAATAAAAACCAAGAAAACAGAAAGGTCTTACTGCTCAATGGTAGGAGTCTAAACAAGAAACTACTTCCTGCAAGCTCTCCTCACCCTCAAGAATGGTGACATCTGTGCAGTCAATGAAACATTTTAAAGTCACAGAGAGCACACCAGCAGTGCAAGGCTATATACATATACACCTTCCATGGAACTACTTCAGATCGTTGAAACCCCTCATCATCGAATAAGATTGTCGAGATGAGAATATCAAAATTCCAGATCATTGAACCAGAGGAACAACAAAGATCTTCCCATAATAAGTAACCACATACCCAAAAAGAAACCAAACCTAAACTGCACCATCCCAAACCCACCCAGGTGGAGGGTTACCCCCCCCCCGCCTTAGCTAAATATACTAACTTCAAGATTGCACTATAGTTGTAAAATGGCAAAGGTCATGGTCGTGCACAACAGGTTACTTATCCTGGCAAGATCTTAGTTGTTCCGCTGGTTCGATATGCTGGGATTTCGATATTCTTGTCTCAACGATCTCGTATTTGATGTGGGGTTTCGATGATTTCAGGTACACCCACCTTCCACACATTTAGACAAACTACTACAACAGGCATGGACTATAGGTGGACGGGTGTCTATTTACATAAATGTACCTCAAGGCTGGTCAAACAGGATGATGCACTTGAACATCAACATGTTCAAATCACCACAGGCGAAATCCCATATCACTTCCTTGCAAGCTACAATTCCCCCTCTATTACCCAGGAAACCTATAATATCTATTTAAGCATAATGGAAAGAATGACAATCCAACCCAATATCGTATTTATAGGTGACTTTAATTACCCCACTATTAACTGGGAATGATGTACAACATCAAATGTGCAGGCACAGAGATTCCTGGATTTTGTAAAAACAATCTCCCTAGAGTCCATTGTCAATACACAGACCAAAAGTATAAACATACTGGACTTGGACCTAACAAATATTGGAATGCGCTGCATGCCCCCCAAGTGTAATGGCCACTCTGGTAACATCACACCTCAAAATGGTCACTTCTGAAGTAAAATTAAAACCTGGAACCCGAGCTAGCCCTGGAATGTCCAGATACTCCAAAGCTAACTTCCTACTATTAAGTAGTAACCTGGCAAAAATTCAAGCCCCCATAAACCCTGAGGGTATCGTTGCCTATGCAGAACTGTTCACAGAAATCTGACAAGCGTGTTAACACCTGCAAAGAGGCAGACATACCCACTAGAAATAAGTACAGAACTTACTCATAAAACAAGCCACCCTGATGAAATCAAATCAATAAAATCTACAACAGAAGGAAGAAAATCATAGCAAAATTATGTGTAGCACACCCAACAGGATAAAGGCACTCTCATCACACTAAACTAACTAAGAGGAAAAGTAAAATCTACCAAAGCCAAATATGATGCAAATTTGGTCTCCCAGGCCAAAGACAACGACAAGGCATTCTTTACATTCACAAACTCAAAGACAATACACAATTGTGTGTAGAGCTCAATGTTAATGGAGCCAGCTACACTGAGCCAAAAGATGTAAGCAGACCTACTGGCAGACAAATTCAGCTCTAACTTTACCCCTCTTTTCCCCTCAACCTCCCCTCAAAAAACACAATCAAATATACCTCCTCTACTATCACTAGGGAATAGGTCATCGATGCTCTCTCCAAGGCCTAGAACACTGCACTGATGGGCCTACACAACATCCTAGGTTGCTTTCTGAATAGCATGAAACATGATCTATCAGGGCCCCCAGAACCAATACTTAACTGTAGCCTCTAAACAGGCTTCATGCCCAACGTATAAAGAACAGCAAGTCATCCCTCTACACAAAGGTGTACCATCAACAGAGCCTAGAAACTAAAGACCCATAAGTCTCAGTAGTCTCGTATGCAAAGGAAAGAATCATCATGGAAGTGATAAACTGACATAAACCTCCAGTCACTGGACCCAACCCAATTTGGTTTCATCAAAAGCAAATGATGCCAACTCAGCCTATATAGACACCGTTAATAAACCTAGAGAAAATACAGTTGTGTACACTTACCATAAATGCAGATGTTTGAGTGTATTCATTGTTGCAGTCATCACATTTGGGTTATCTGCTTATAGTATCCCTCAGTCGGCCTGATTATCAAAGTTTTGGGTCCTGCGTCTGTTGCTGTCTCATCTTTCATGACGTCAGGTAGTCAGGGGTATAAAGCATGCAGCAGATGCCATTACATCAGTTTTTCTTGCCCCAGATGTCAGGTGCCCCTATAATGGGAAGCAATTATATACATGGCTATACCTCCAATAAAAAAACAAATGCACCAAAAAGCTTTAAGCATAGTAAAACAAGAATAGAGGTATAGTCAATACAAGTCAGGGGGCTGGAGGGAGGGTAACTAGGACTGCAACAGTGAATACACTCTAACATCTACATTTATGGTAAGTGTACACAAATGTACTATGTTCTTCATGTTTCACTGTTGCAGTCATCACATTTGGGTAGATTGTAAAAGCTAAGGATGGGAGGAGGTAATTAGATAGCATAAGGACCAGCTATAAGGCCCTGCAAAACAGCAGTGGCAAAGCCAGCTCTGGATTTAGAAAAAAATGGCTTGGTGAAGGTATGTACAGAACTCCAGGTACCTTCTAGGATGTTCCTGGTAAAGACATCTCTGAGAAAGGCTGTACAGGTAGATGCAGCCCTGGTTGAATGTGGTATTATCCCCTGTGGGGTAGGTTTTCCATGGTGCTTATAGCAGAAATTAATGCAACGGCCTATACACTTAGAAATTGTTTGCTTTGAAATGGCCTTCCCCTCTGCCCCTGCAGCAAATGCAACCAGCAGCTGTTCAGATTTCCTGAGAGGCTTAGTCCTGTCCAAATAAAATCTAACTTGTCTGGGCACGTCCAAGGAGTGCAGTATTTGTTCCCTTTGTTCTGTGGATTAGAAAAGAAGGTTGGCAAATTAATGGACTGATTTAGGGCCATACTGGATACCACTTTGGGCATGGAGGGATTGGTCCTGAAAGACACCCTGTCCACATGAAAGATGATGAAAGGCTCCACTGCCATTAGGGCCTGTAATCAGACACCCTTCTTGCAGAAGTGATGGCTAGAAGGAAGGCTGTTTTCCAAGAAAGAAATTTCAACTCTGCATTTGCAGCTGGCTCAAAGGGAGGTACAGTGAGCTTTTCCAATACAAAGTTAAGGTCCCAAGCAGGAGTAGGGGCTCTCCTGGGTGGTCTTAAGTTTTTGGCCCCTCTGAGGAATTGCTTCAGCAGTGGATGAGAGAAGAGGGGTGGCTCTGAATTGTAATGAGCTAAAATTGCTGAGGCATAAATTCTGATGGCAAAGGAATGGCCCTTGTGAAGCATCTCAGTTAAGTATTGAAGACTATGAGGTAAACTGGGCGCTGTTGTGCACATCTCCTGAGTATGGCTCCAGGAACAGAATCTTTTCCATTTTTCAGCATAGGATTTTCTAGTACTAGGCCTCCATACCTCCAGAATGACATCCATAACTTGCTTACTGATGGATGATAACTGAGAGATCAGGTAATTAGCCAGGCTGCCAGGTTCAGGTTTGAACCTGTGGGTGCAGAATCTGGCCCCCCTGCTGGGGCAGCAGGGCAGGCGTTTCAGATAGGTGCCATGGTGCCAGCAGTGACACACTGAGCAAGAGGGGGTACCCAGTGTTGGCATGGCCAGTCTGGTGCAATCAGTATTGTCCTGTTTGATCTTTAGTAGCACTTTAGAGAAAGGCAGAGGGGGAAAGGAATAAACTGATAAGGTTTTTCCAAATGAAAGACAGGGCATCCACTTCCCAAGCTTATTTGTGGGGAGCCTTTGTGCAGAATTTCTCCAATTGGTAGTTCTGGGGGAAGGCAAACAGGTCAATCTCTGGGCTCCCCCACTTGTTTCTCAACATGTTGAATATCTTTGGTTCCAGTTTCCACTCGTGTGGGTTCATGAGATTTCTACATTGGTCGTCTGCTAGTGTATTTAGATCTCCTGGCAGGAATTGAGCCTGTTGGTGCACTTGGTAGCTCAAGGAAGTGTTCCACAGAGCCATGGCTAGTCTACAGATGGTATGAGTGGGTTCCCCCCTGCTTATTTATGTACCACATAACAGTGGTGTCCGTCTTTACCAATAATTGTCCTGGAAGAATGTATGCTCCTTGATGGCTGTCAGAGCATTCTGTACAGCTAACATTTCTGTTTTATTGATATGCAGGTGCATTTGACTTGGGTTCCATTTGCCCTGAATGCACTGCCCTGCCAAGCGAGTCCCCCCATGCATAGTCTAATGCGTCTGTTAGGGTTTGGGCGGCAGGGAGTAGAGCGAATGGCAGTCCCTTGTTTTGGTGGCAGGCCTCTGCCCACCAAAGAAACTCTGTAGACAAGGTACAATAGGAATCACTGATTCCAGATCCTGAGAATGTTGACACCACAGGCTTTTTAGATACCATTGTAGTTTCCTCATAAGCAGGCTTGCATATGGAAGTAGTAGAATGCAAGAGGCCATGAACCCCAAGGCTTGCAGTATTTTCCTTGCAGATAGCTGGGTCTTCGTGGCCAGTAGTTTGAAGTAGGCTGTCAAATTAACTTGTTTCTCTGGTGTGAAGTAGGCCCATCTAGGAAGTTGTACTCAAGCTTGCTCCCAGGAATACAATTTGTTGGCAGGGTACAAGATGCAATTTCTTTTCATTTATGGTGTACCCCAGAGAAGTTACCAATTTCTTTACAAATGCCAGATGATTTAATAGTATGTCCTGGCTTTCTGCCTGAATTAGACAATCGTCCAGGTATGGGTATATTTTAATATTTCATTGGCTGTAAAATGCAATGACTGGAGCTAGGCACTTTGTGAATACGCTGGGCGCAGTAGATAAGCAAAAGGGCAGTGGAAAGAACTGATAGTGCATGTAGCCTGTCTGAAGCGTAGGTACCCTCTGCAAGATTCCCTTATTGGAATGTGCAGGTAGGCTTCCTGTAAATCCAGTGTTACCAACCAGGCATTTTTGCCTAGCATGGAAAGCAGCTAATGAAGAGTTAGCATCTTGAACTTTGGGATTACAAAAATGTGTTAAGGATAGAGAGGTCCAGGATAGAACGCCAGGAATGGTCTTTTCTGGGTACCAGAAAAAGTCTTGCGTAGAAACCTTGACCCTATTCTTCTTCTGTGACAGGTTGAATAGCCCTGCTGCTTAAAAGAGAGAGAACTTGCTGTTGAGCCTCTGCCCACTAATTTGGGGGTAGGTCTGGCCAACTGTTTGGGGTTGGTAAAGAGTGAAAGTGGAATCTGTATCCTTGGGAAACTATTTAAAACCCATTTGTCCTGGGTAATGAGTTCCCAATTTTTTGCAGGTTTAAAGTTAAGTTATTGAGAGTTTACTATGAGGGGGGGTCTTACTACTCCCTGCTTTGGAAGTGGGAGCCCCCCACTGCTTAGGAATGCGAATACCTCAGGACTGAAGCCGGGGTGTTCTGCTGGTTCTGAGTTTGGACAGAAGGCCTGGAAAAGGCAGGAAAGGACCAATTGTTAGAGGGCCAATGCCTACTAAATCTAGGAGGCTGTACTTGCAGGAAATCTTTAACAGTTTGCATAGATGTGGATTTTTCCTCCATCTTTTTAAGTACTACTTCTGCTTTGTTGCAAACAGGTGGTCTTGGTTTAAGGGAGCATCCAGTAATTTAGCTTTAACACGATCTGGCAAAGACTGCTCCTTAAGCCAGGCATGCCTTCTAAGTACAAACCCACTGCCAGCAGCCCTGCAAGATGCCTCTAATGAATCAAAACCACATAGCAAAGTACGTTTTCCAACTTGTTCAGAAGAATGCATTAACTCCTGCAATTCTTTATTTTCAGCACAGTCAGGAATCAACATATTTTTCTGTTTAAGCAATCCAATGCTGATACTTAAACATATCAAACTGGCAGTTTAAAGCCCTAATAACCAAAGTTGCAGAAGTTTATACCTTCTTACCCCATCTATCCAGTACCCTGGAATCTCTATCAGTGGGGGCAGGATTTTTGGCAGTAATAGCCTTAATGCCCTTGGGTCCCTGTGAAATGGTCCTCAGGATCCACAGTAGGATTTCTAAAGAGGAACTTTCGAGAGTCAGGTACCCTGCAATGCCTAACAAGTTTTCTAGGAGCAGGAGGTAAAGTGTCAGGGGTCAGTTTAGATTCAGAGAAGGCATCATCTACAATGTCCATTACAGGACGGATTGCTAAAAGCCTGTGTTGAGACGGGAGTAAGAATTCCCCAAGTCTCTTTTTGGAGTCAGAATAATTATGGCTTTGCCAGCAGAAATGCTCCCTAAGGGTATGCAAGGTTTCACCAAAACAGAAATCCTCTGGAAGGGAAGCAGAGGCAATGAAGTCCTCTACATCAGAATCCTCATAGGCATGGCAAATCCTGGTCATCAGAGATATCAGAAATTTCAGAATCCTGATCAAAAGAATCAGAAGGAAAAATCAGTGCTAGGTCTATTACAGGGAGAAGGGTGGCTTCCCCTGATTAGAGTAATAAGGTCTTCAGCCATTTTTATTTTTTAGGCATAGGAACCTGACCATGCGGTTTTGGCGTCGGTTTTTTGGGCATGGATCGACTTTTAGGGTGGGGTACTTAGCTTAGTTGAAGACTTCGGATCTGAAACTCGAAAATGAAAATTTCAGGAGTCTGCCAACTGGTACTTGTGAACTGCTTCTGCTTCGGGAACCGCACAGCAAGAAAGACTGAAGTAATTGAGTCAGTTGCATGCTTTATACCCCATGACGTCATGGAAGACGAGACAGCAACTGACGTAGGACCCAAGACTTTGATAATCAGGCTGACTGAGGGCTACTGCAAGCAGATAACCCAAATGTGATGACTGCAACAATGAAACACCAACATCTGCAAACTAATCTCTTCCTTATTTCTAGACTTGTCTAAAAGCCTTCAACCCAGTTTGTCAAAGCAATGTTCTACTTCAAATGTCCCCACTAAGTCTCCCTCAACCCACCCTTCTTTAGTTCAAAAGCTACTTGTCCAAAAGGCATCAGTCGGTAAAATGGCAGTCCATACTCTCTCCTTACTTCCAATTCACAAGTAGTGCACCACAAAGCTTTATTCTTGGTTCCCTCCTACAGCATTTTCAGCAACACCCTTTATACATCCACAAAATAAGCCATCATAACACAATAAACAGATAATTCCACTCTCATTTGCACATCTGACAACATGGTACACCTCCAAAAAAACACTCAGGAAGCTTAAACAACCACTGAAACATGGCTTTGTAAGTCAGTCATGCTTAAGCCAAAAACAGACCAAACTATTACTATTTTCCCCAAATCTCCCTCTCATGAAAAACAATTTAAAGTCTTCTCTCTTGATAATAAAACCACTGAAGTCATTTGACATGGCAAACTATTAAGGTGACAGTGGATGATAATGTTACATCTGACCAGCATATACAAAACTGTATACAAAAACTAATTAAAAACTAGGGATGTTTTACAGAGCCAAAAAAAATCTCACTACGCAAGTAAAACTACACTTGCCACTACTCATCTCCTCCCAACTCTTCTTTATGGCACTCCCATCCTTAACCTCCAGGCTTTAAAAAAAAATTATAACCTGAACAATGCTAACATAAAAGGCGCTAAATTTGCAGCCTATACCCCTTTCAAAACCTGCCAGTGTATAGCACAGAAAAGCCTAAACTGGTTAGAATTGCCACATGAACTAATATACACAACTTCTTACCATCTATAAAATTATCCAGCATCCATCTGCCTGACACTAAAAAACATTTTACAAAATTATGCTCCAAGTCAGTCACTACAATCCAGTGACCAAAAATTCCCTTCTACAAATTTCACTAAACTCCTGGATATTGTCTGTACTCGTACAAGGTTGCTAAAGTTTGGAACTCCTTCCTGTATCCATCAGTTCTATACCCTCCCTCTCATCTTTCAAAACCACTCTGAAAGACCTCCTAGCAAAGGTCTGGCTCTGTTCCTGCTCAAAAACAGGATAAACTATCCCTAAATGTGAACAAGTACAGATTCATTCCTTGACTCCTTAATCTCCCTTCTTCACTTGTTTCCTTACTGCCATCAAATGCTCTTCCCTGACATTCTCTCAATATACCATCAGCCTGTTCTATTCCTTCACTTCATATTCCAATTCTTATTTCTATTAGACAACCATACCTTCAATTTTTTTAAAATTTGTCTAAAGTTTCTCTAAATATTAAATGATAGTCATTTACCTTGCATAGATCAACTGAGTTTATATTATGTTTAATTTGTTAAAATTATTTAGACTGCAGATGTTTTTGTTTTATTTTCGAAGACTGTAAAATTGGTTGTTCTTAAAATACTTTGGTGCGTTTCTCTTTAACCCTCCAATGAAAATAGACTTCTAACCAGTTGGACTTTACCAGTAATCAAATGGCAATATATAAATAAATATTTAAAAGTAGAGTACAGTCTTGTAACAGCACTTCAGAAAAATATCTCAGTTTTAAAAATAACTTTCCTGAAGAGGAATGCAATAAAAATCAACAAATTTAAAAAATCAGAAGTCTCCTACAACCAAAAAAGGGAACTTCTGTCCATCAAAAGAAAGCACAAACCAACAACTCGATCCACAAAGGTCTTACAGGAGCATACTCTTCGGCAGCAGTAAAGTTCTGAAGAACTTCATGCCCAAACAGGTCTTTTAGACAGCTCAGCTCAAGCTGCTTGACAGTTTGGGAGTGTGGAAGGTGTCCTGAAGCTTTGGAAGTCTATCTGTTATATCTTTAGTAGGATATAACCCACATAAGTTAAGGCTACTGCAGCAGTGATCAATACAATGAACATGCTAAAGATGTCAAAGTTTGAAGCTTTTCCAACATTCACTTCTGCAACTGGATAACATCAACACAGCCAAGTCAGTCACCTAAGTATTATAAATTAAACTACAAACTCAGTCATAAGAAAACACAAAAGGAAACTAAAATAAATCTGTACAACTGTATATGGTTGATTTTTTTCAACATTCACATCTGCTACAGTTCTCTATTCAAAACATTGCACAATAAAAAAAAGAAACCAGGAAATCTTTACCATAGCATTTTTCTTCACAATCTTCAAGTTTCCTTTTCTTGAAATTTTGCTAGAAAATATAATTATCATTAGCACTTTAACCAGCAAAGATATGAAATTCACTTTACCTCAACATGTCTACATTTAGAAAACAAAGTAAACTCAAAAAGCAAACATTGAGCATTATTCCTGCTTTACAGTAAATATACAACAAAAAACTCCTACGTTTCACAGACTGTGTAGTTAACCTGTTTTAAACTACGTATCAACTGACTTTTTTCTTTTTTTTTTTTTAACAGAGTTCTATTAACTTGTACTCGCTCATCAACATACTTATCAAGTGCAAAAAATTTGGACAAAGCCAAAAATAATGGGGAACAATGGCCCAAAAATCAGGACCAATATTTAAATGCTGCCAATATAAAGTAAGAAAGTTGATAAGATAAGAAGTTTTGTATTAGCATGCATTTTCAGAAGGATGTGACGTCAAACTCAAATATATGTCATAATGTGGAGAATTACCAGAAAAACACAGATATAAGAAACAGACCAAAAATATCATGCAAAAATCTCGACAATTCATAAATATCCACATAAATGTAATTCCTCACTGCTGAAATATTCTTCAGGATATATGGGTTATTTCCTGCCTACGAATCAAAAACCAGCCAGCTTTAAAAAGTTTCAACTCCCCCACACACACCTTAATTCAAATTGCTCACTGGTTTAATCCAAAGGAGGGAAATTAACAGTCAAGTTACCCATACAAGGATAGAACAGCCTAACCATCCTTAATGAACCCACAAGAAAACACATAAAATAAAAAAGCACAAAATTGTTAGTTATGCACTTAATATAACTTGGAATCTGTGTTGTCTTCTTTCATTCCTCTTTGCTTATGGGGAAGGATCTGTCCTGGGATACAACTATTACGACATTTCTTCAGACTAGGATACAAGCCTCAACAATGTCCCACTACCTATGAAGCCCTGCACTACAACGAACCTCCTCAGATAGATTTTGCTGCCCATACACAACAAACAGAAAATTAAGAAGTAAGCATATAACTGTGTGTGTGTGTGTGTGTGTGTGTGTGTGTGTGTGTGTGTGTATATATATATATATATATATATATATAT
>NC_056747.1:917341514-917406514 GCF_019279795.1 Protopterus annectens
GGAAAAAAACTGACCAGCTTCTGGTAGCATATGCAACAGGAAAGGAAGGAAATCAATTTCTAAACAGACAATCTCCAAATGGATAGGAAATTGCATTAGATTTTGTTACTCCTACCATGGAAAGAAAACTCCAGAGAACATCAGGCCTCACTCCACAAGGGCTACAGCCACTACCACAGCTTTCTTACGAGGAGTGGCTACCAAGGACATTATAGAGGCTGCTACTTGGACCTCCGTGCATACATTTGCCAAGCATTATAACTTACCTCTATACTCTAGATCCCGTGCTGGTTTTGCCACTGCTGTTTTGCAAGGGATCCTAACTACACCATAATCTCTTCTCTTTTCCTCCTCCCTAGTTTAGCTATGGTATTCTACCCATTTGTAAAGACTGCAGATGCATCCTTGAAGGACATAGTACAGTTTTGTACCTACCATAAATGTAGATGTCCGAGAGGAATGCATCTGCAGTCAGGATTACCCACCTTCCCTCTGAGGTACTCCTAGGGTATTTGCCAATCTTCAGCTAGCTTGGGGGGGATCTATAATGGTGTATTTGTTTGTATATATGTACATACATGCTTATTTTATGTGTTTGCTCTCTACTATTTGGAAACTTTGGCATTTATCCAAATTTAGCCATCCAAGAGGGCACCTGGCATCTGGGGCAAGAAACACTGAGGAAAATGGCGTCGGCTGATGCCTTTATACCCGAAAAACTGCCGCAATGACGTCGGGTGAAGTGCGACACCAGCCGAAGCCAGACCCAGACTTTGGAATCCGGCCGACCGAAGGGCTGCCTGATGACAGGACCACCCATTTGTAAAGACTGCAGATGCATCCTTGAAGGACATCTACATTTATGTTAGGTACAAAACTGTACTATATATATATATATATATATATATATATATATATATATATATGTGTGTGTGTGTGTGTGTGTGTAGGTTCATAGGTAGATACTAGGCTTTTGGCCTTAGGGTCTATATAAGCCTAGCCAAAAATGTACCCTGGCTTTTGCCACCCAAGAAAATTATTTTCCTGTGCCCCTGCCGAGCAGAGCCACTGAAATGATCCCTGGGGTGAATTTCCTATTTCCCATCCAATCTTCAAGATTTTTCTTGAAGAGTGCTAATGAGGAGCTCTGTTTGACATAGATAAGTAATCTGTTCCAGAGTATGGGAAGTCTCTGGGACAGGAATCTATTCCTCCAGCATGTTTTGTTTAATGTGGTGACAAGGTTTAGGTCCTGGAGCGTTTAGCTCGGAGGGATTGCGATTTATTTAAATGGAGCATGTCCAACAGCTGTTTGTTTGACATAGCTTTGTATGTTAGGCAGAGATCGCCTCTAAGTAGGGGTTATGCGACAGAGTAAAGCTGGAGTTTTTTGAGACTGTCTGTGTAGGGCATATGTTGGAGGCCAGTAATCTTCTTTGTGAGGCATTTCCGTGGCCTTTCCAGTTGTTGTAGATTTCTTGTGAGGTACATACCAAAAGGGGCGTTGTACTCTTTAATGGATCTAATGAGTGATGAGTAGAGGGGAACAATGACCTCTTTTTTTCTGGATGAGAAACCTTTTGTGATGAGGTGAGCCTCGTAGTAGGATTTCCTGACCACTGCGGTGATGTGATTATCAAAGGAGAGACTACTGTCCATCTGTGTCCCAAGGTCTCATCACATTTTCGGCATTAAGTAGACTACCAGCTATGTGGTAGTTCATGGGTACGGAGTTTTTACCACAGGGGATGACAATACACTTTTTGGCATTGAGCATCATATATATATATATATATATATATATATATATATATATATATATTTATATATATGTGTGTGTGTGAGTGTGTGTTTGTGTATATATATATATATATATATATATATATATATATATATATATATATAGATATAGATATATATATATATATATGCATCAACAAACTTTACAACAGATGCAAAAATTTGCTGTGTGAGAAAACTAAGGCGAGGGTTCAACAATGGAAAAGCACCCTCCTCCGCCTCAACAGTCAAATAAGGCAACATGTCAAATACTGTAAGGATAAATTTGAGAAAAACTTAGCAGTCACAGCCAAAGATAATCATAAGGCCTTTTAAAGCTATGTTCTTAGCTTAAAAGGTAGGATCCAAGTATGTGCCAAACTAGTGACTATGGGTATCTCACACACAGTGGTCCCGCAGAGGTAGCAAACCTTATCTCCTCCAAGCTTATCACAAACCTTGTCCCCAAGTCCCTTCCCCTACATATCTTAACAGCAGGTCATTAAAGCCTTGTCTAAGGCAGAAAATATAGCCTCTGTGGGACCAGATGGCGTCCCAAGCTTTCTTCTATACAAACTAAAACATAAACTAACATCACCATTAAGCACCCTATTCAGTCACAGCCTAATCACTGGCTTTGTTCCTGCAGAATGGAGAACACCAGCAGTTATCCCCCTCCACAAGGGTGGCTTAGCAATAGACTCACAAGTCTGACCAGCCTCATTTTTAAGGCCGTGGCACTCATCATCATGGACCTCATAATTAAAGACACAAGCAACCATCAAATCCTGGATCTGACCCAGTTTGGCTTCGTCATGGTCAAATCCTGCCTGTTAAACCTGGTGAATGTCTTCAAAAATATGACCAGGGCCATTGATGAGGTCAAATCTGTGCACACAGCATACCTTGACTTAGCAAAGGCCTTTGACACTATCCCACACTCAGGCATTACCGATAAGCTTAGCAAACTGAATGTAAACCCCTTTGCTGTTAGATGGGTTTTCCAGCAGGCACACAAACTGGTCACACACTATCAAAGTGGGTGACTCCACATCAACCAGTAGACCTGTCACCAGTGGGGTGTCATAAAGGTCAGTGCTGACCCCCCTTCTGTTTGGTATATACTTCTCATAAGTTCAGGCCAAAACTAATGGGCTTTGGCTGACCATGTTTGATGATGACTGCAACCTTGGTGCAATTATTGAATCCCAAATGATGTCAGTATAGTTCAGGAGGGTCTTACGCAGACCAGTGACTGGTGTCTTAGTCACGGTCTCAAACTGAATGCAAAAAAAGTGCATCATCATTCCCTTCTGTAAAAACAATGTCCCTTCACATTATCAAATTAACAAGAATACCCTATGTGCCTGCGAAGTGGTAAGAGATCTCGGATCACAAGTAGACTGCGATCATAACTTTGACCACCATGTGTCTGTTGTAGTAAGGAAGGCTTTGTGCATGGCACACTTGATTAGCAAAGGCATCGCCTCTTGAGCAAAGGAGGTTATAACCCTCAGTAATTAGCTTCATAATTGAGTACAACTCCCCTTTTGGTATGTACCATACAAAGCACCTGCAGCAATTGGAGAGACCTCACAGGTTTCTAACTAAGAAGATCAAGG
The DNA here is from genome assembly GCF_019279795.1 of Protopterus annectens. Taxonomy (NCBI): domain Eukaryota; kingdom Metazoa; phylum Chordata; order Ceratodontiformes; family Protopteridae; genus Protopterus; species Protopterus annectens. The sequence goes on from NC_056747.1 coordinate 917,344,916, forward strand.
GACTCCAACACATGCCTTACACAGACCGACTGAAGTCCCTGCCACTATACTCAGTATCGTGTAGACTTCTTGGGGAGACTTATGCCTGGCTTACAGAACAATATCTGACCCAAACCTAATGAATTTGCTGCACGTCTGTAAATCAAACGGGACTGGAGCTACCCATTCCAGAGACTAAATATGGCCTGCATCTTAAATAGGACATGCTAGAGTGACAGGTTTGTCTCCCAGCGAGTGCACATCTTTGAATAGGCTGCCAATTCATGTGAAACAAAGCACCTGTATGACACTGTTCAAAATGAACCTGGACGAGTGGATGAGGCACTGTAAATTCTTGTGGTGATAGCACCCACAATCCTCCTAGACATGGGCAGTCATTAATAAATACAGTCCTGGATATTGACTGCAATATCTATGGTATTACATTGGGATGAAATGGCTAGGCTTGAAATGACCTCCAGGTTGATAGCCTTGTAACCTTCTATGATCCTATGATAATGCAACACAATGTACTTTTGAATACGTTTTATATTCTCTTCTGCTCTGATTCGTTACACTGTTTTTTTTTTAATTGGCTTACACTTTTTTTTGAAAACTTTTTGTAATGAACTAATTTCTGACAGAGAATAAGATCTGCTAACAAGTTTTATTCTGTAGTTCTGGGTTTGTTTCCCCATGTTTTCCACTGCATGATGTATAATGTTGAGGAAATCAGTTAAGTAGACCATTGATTTGGATCTCTTGTGAAAGCAGGCGCTTGTTTCTTGAGTGTTAAGTCACTTTAAAATGCTGAATGAATTAGTATTGCAGAAGTTTGTGTGTGCTACCTGTGAAACTGACTGTCAAATGGTTATGAAACTGTTCTGTTTATGACTTTATATAAATAAAATGAATTGACTTATGTAATTAAATGTACGTTATGTTGGTTTTCTGTTTAGGTATCGTCTTGTTCCATATGGCAACCATTCGTATTTGGAGTCGCTGACAGATAAGTCAAAAGTGAGGCAGTATTATATTATGCATTCTTTAGTGATTTTGTTCTGTTTTAACAAAATAAAAATTAAAACTTGTTTAAACAACTTTATGTTTTCATCCCATTATTAATTTGTGCCATGAACTTATGTATATTAATAACTTTCTGTTGTAATTTACATGTATTATAGTGTTAGTTTTCCATCATATTTCTGTTATTTTCTTAAGTACTAGAACATACTCTGACACTTTTCAGTTCATGCTAACTTACAGTAATTTGGTAAAACATTTTTTTGTGCATATTGTTCCCAAATCTATCATTTAGTCCTATGAAAATTACTTCCTCTATCTTTTAATCCTATCTCTTGGTATTTTATTTTTAGTCTTTGATTTCCACTTTTATGTAGCTTTTCTGGCTTGTAATAACATTAGATTTAATAAGGCCTTAGCGTCTCAGCGGGTCTAAACCCTAGACACCAGCTCAACATCATCATCTCTTTAGTTAATATATGTTCCTCCAGCAACTGTGTTGGGACATTGTGTAGGTGGTTCTTAAACTCCGATACCTCTACACATTCCCAGAAAGTGTGTCCACAATTTCCCTTCATTTCCTTCTCATCTCCAGCATATGCTGTCCAGTCCACTTGGTGTGCAAATGTACTAGGGTAAACATTTCCATGTAAATATCTTAAGTCTTCATAGTATACCTAGGGGTATACAAATTTCCTCCCATTCTGTTTTTTAATTTGTCATTCTGATCTTCCTTCACAGTTTATTTTTCAGTCTCAACTGATTGTTTTTTTTGTCATTATTGTGTAACATTTTGTATGCGTTACTAATTATCCCTTTCTTGATAGCATTTTCTGTTCATAATTCCACTAAAAATCCTACCAGAATTTGTCTTTCAGTCAGCACTCCCTCTGTCTCTCCTGCCAACAGTCCCTCCTATAGAAGACATTCTTTTACTTGTAGTTCAAGCACCTGCTTAGCTTCTCCAACTGTCACTTTCCCCTTCCAGCTTTTTTTGTTATCCTATAGTTACTTCATGCAATCTGTTTCCTGTTTTCTGCACCTTTTATAAGGGAGTACTAGGCTACGGGCTTAAGAGCCCTTACAAGCCTAGCCAGTATAACCTGATTTTACTCAGTATGTGGCCCCTAGGGGAAGAAGATGGCATAGGTTTGTGCATATGCCTTGAGTATTTTAAAGACTGCCCCTGTCTATAGGGGATAAGGGCGCTACCCCAGGTATGAATTTGTGATTCCCCATCCATTTATCCATATTGTGTTTGAAGAGGCTAGGGCAGGGCTCTGTTTAACATGAATAGGAAGCCTGTTCCAAAGAAAGGGTAATCTCTGTGACACACAACTCTCTCTACAACATGTTATGTTTGAGTCACTGCTAGGTTTAGATCCCTAGATTGGATGACCCTTGTGCTGTTTGTCTTGCGGATCTGTAGCATTTCCATCAGGCCTGGATTTGTGAGTGCTTTGTAGGTTGGCCATAGTTCACCCCTTAATAGTCAGTAGGGAGAATAGAGTAAAGGGATAGGGCTTTTAGTCTATCCACATAGGACATATTGGTAAAATCCTGTATTTTCTTTGTGAGGAACCTCTGGGGTTGCTCCAGCTGTTTTAAGTGCATAGTCAAGTGCATGCCAAATGGCACATTCTACTTGATTATTTATCTAATGAGGTTTGAGTCAAGTGGGACTGTAACTTCCTTGTATCTGGGTAGCCCTATCTTTGCATATAGGCTGTGCCAAATAGAACAACTTCCTCACAACTGTGGACACATGGGTCGAAGTTCAACTACTGTCAATCTGTGTACCTAGATCTCTCACCTCTTAGCCTGCCCTTAGGGTGTAATTTGCAGATGTCTTTGGCTTCCCAAAGGGTATGATAATGCATTTTTTCACATTTAGTATTAAGCCATGGCTCTGGCACCAATCACTTGTCTGATTTAGACCCTCGTAAAGGATATCTACATTGTTGGGGGATTCAATGATTGCCCTAGCTTGTCATTGGCAAACTTTTGTCATCCAGAGGCCGTCGACATTAACCTTGACTTCAAGGAAGTATATTGCGTACAAGAGTGGTCCCAGCAACGAACCCTGTGGCACACCACTAGTAACCGGCCTGTTTCTGGATCTCGATTTGCCCACTTTAACCACGTCTTCTCCATGCGCCAGTTGGCTATCTGTTGACATAGGGATTTATGCCCAGTTTTTTGAGGTTATTTATACCTGACTGCATGATTGTGTCAGATACCTTGGTCAGGTCAAGGTAGGCAGTATTCACTGTTTTACCATCATCCATGGCCCTAGTGACTTTTTCAAAAAAGTCCACCAGATTTAGTAGGCATGACCTGCCCTTGACAAAGCCGAATTGGGTTGGGACTGGTGTTTAGAGGTTTCTTTTGTCATTATTTTGTCAGGTCCATGATTATTCCTTACATATAAGACTAGTCAAACTTGCAGGTCTGTAATTACCCGGGTTAGTTGATTGTCCTTCCTTTGTGCATAGGGATGACTGTTGCTATCCTCTACTTTATTGGAACGAAGCCAGTCCAGGGACTGTGGTTAAGTACAGATCCCAATAGACCTGAAAGGTCCTGATTTAAGCTGTTTAAGAGGCAGTCTGTTATATTGTCTGCCCCCCCTGAAGCTGTGTTTTGAGTTTAGAGAGAGCAATGACAACCTGTACTTCACTGATAATTGACTGGAGTGGTGGAGGGTACTTTCTTGGGGGAGAACTGGGGATGATGGGGAGGTGAAATTTGAGCTGAATTTATCAGCCAGCAGATTTGTTGTATCTTCTCTGAGTATAGGTGATGTCGTCCACAATTAATTCCACACATTGTTGGGTGTGGCCCCATATGATTGTAGACATAACTGAAAAATGCCTTATGGTTGTCCTTAGCTTTTGAGGCTATTTTCTGCCTTAAAGTCTGCTTTCAGAGTCTTAACTAGTTCTAATTTGCTTTTTTAGACTAATAATGGACTTTTTCTTCTGTTGTGTACATTCCCTCTTATTTCTCAACAAGATTTTTTCTTTCTTTTTTGTACAATCTTTTTAATACTAGGAGACCACCCCAGGGTGGCTTGTTTTTGTGCTTTGACCCAGGCTTACTTCAGTCTATTAACTGCCATTTCTATGCAGTTGTTTATATGGGCTTTTGCGTACACCTCTGCATAGGTTTCTTTGTTTTCTAAGTTTGGGGGAGCTTGGAAACTAACTATGCCGTCACTTAATAGGCAGTAATTTGCCTTAGAAATGTCTTAAAGTTTTTGGAGTTAGGTGGGGGGGGGTCTAGTTTTACATTTATGTCATAGGAGACTGCTTTGTGATCTGATCTTACCTGTGAAGGCATCACAGTTCTGGGGGGTGCAGTGGTCACCCATATTTGTGAGTACCAAATTTAGGATATTTGTACCCCCTAATGGGGTTGCAGACTAGCTGCTCCAGAGCATTTCAGTTTACAAAGTTGAGAAATCTTTGGGCTTGCATGTTTTTGGTCATGTATGCCTTCTAAGTTAATGGAGGGGTATCACCCATGAGAGTGGTATTGGGTTGGACGATGACTGATTCTAGTAACTTCCGATATGATGTGTGGGTTTCTTGGTTTGTGATGAAGTACCTATAGCTAGCAAAACTATGGTAATGGATTTTTCCCGTGGTTAATTGGACAAGGAGTCGCTCAAGCATGTCATATTGTTTGACCAGTCTTGAGTTGTGGTTATGTTTTATGTAGATAGATACACCCCCACATTTTGTCCTTTCATGGTCAGTGGATGGTTGCAATGTGCAAAAGTTGTTATAGCCATGCACATCTGGAGTACTTTCTGTGGCTTTGAACCATGATTCATGAACTGCATAGATGTTATCTTTCTCCCTTCTTGGAGTGCAGTTTCTTGCTGAGACTCCTAGCATTGAACAGTAACATCTTTAGCTTGTCCTGAGTTGATTTTGCAATGTTGGAAGGTTTGTCTGTTTGGCAGTGAATAAAAAAGGCACTATAGGGTGGATAATGTTTTGGCCAATGTCCGAAAGCCTGATAGTAACAGGTGAAGACCACCCCTTGCAAAGCAGAGTGGCCTGTCAACCATGTCCACCCAGGGTGACAAGTATTGGACCCCCCCCTTAGAATGGCACCAGTAGCTAAGCCAATTGTTAAAATCTATCATTTTCTGGGGGTGTTGTGGTATCATCCTTGGAGATGGTAGAATGCTGCTCAGTGCTAGACTCATACCTGCTTGAGCCACATATTCTGAGGGCTCAGTCGTGTCTCTCTTCATGTAGTCTAAGGAGGTGCATCTCTGGTCATTCACGCCCAAATGGAATATGGAAGAGTCATACTGGTACTTGGGGGTAAGTGACCTAAGTACTTGTTTGATCTGTTGGGTCCTGGCCCTGACAGGCAACTATAACTGTAACCTTCTCCTTATCCAGCTTGGTAAGAGGGACATCAGTGTGTCTCGCATTGGAGTCTCCTATGATCGAAAAACTGGGTGATTGAGTGTTTCACCTTATGGGCTTGGTAGCTGAGTCACACTGCGATGCAGCTTTGTGTGCTGTAATGGGAATTGTCTTGTTTGTGCGCATGCTGAGTTTCTGAGGACTGCATCTGAGCGGCCTTTGCTGTTTGGCTAAGTTACATGTGAGCACCTCCCCACATGTGGATATTTGTGTGCGCTCCTCTGTGGGTGCAGTGATTGGTGTGTGTGTGGGTATATGGGTGTTTTCCTGACAACCTGTTTGCTGCTTTTTGTCTGTGTATGTGAGAGTCTGGCTTCCATTGTTAATGTTGTAACTGCATCTCCCACATACTAAATGTCAGTGCAAGAATTTAGTGGTGGTCAGTATACATAAGGCAATTGCTACATTGCCTCAGGATGCCCATGTCCACCAAACTAGATAGAGATAGCAGGAAAGTGACTATCCCCGGTTGCAAGTCCTAATGTGTATATTGCAAGGGGTAGGAGTAGAGTGTTTGTAACTGGATGAAGGATGGGTGCTTGCTTTAGTGTAATATACAGCAAGCCTATTCAACAAATCTGCCCAGCACCCTCACCAGATGTTCTTTGAGCAGCAATAGTCCTGGGTCCTGTAATAATGTAATATAGACCTAAATAAGTGTAACTAAGTGTATTTATGCTGCTCACTGTGCAAACTAGCTGCCCTGTGAGTAGTACGTTACTGAGGTAAAGTTTCCAAGGTAATTTGTGTACGGGAATTTCAACTTTTAGTGATTGTGTATGTAGAATAACAGGTGTGTTGTACCTTTAATAATCATTTCCAAGATCTCTGTGTGCATATAAATACCAAGCACATGTTAGCTTCAGTGCCATTTTGAAGGTGCTGCCAGCATGTTAACATCTATGTGCTTGATAGCTAATCTTTTTAGAAGTTAAAGTTACTTAATCTCATTTATGATGTTTGCATACAGTATAAGCTGCTTGAACAAGAACCCACAATGCTCGCTTGTTTTATCCTGACCTGACGAGCGACATGGTGTCAGAACTGGGATTGCAAAGACTATTCTTCAGAGCCATGAGGTGCAGAGGTAATGGTCAAGGCAAACTAAAAGAAACAAGAGCAAAGGGTCAGAAACAAGTCAAAGGTAAAGAGAACACACGCAAATGATTTACTTATTAAAAGAGGTTAAATGGAGCATTACAAGGGCACAAAACATTAAGTAAACAAGAAGTAGAAAAGAGGTCATTAATCAGACGAAATGTTTGAAACGGAGTTATTTGATAAAACGAGCATTACAAAAGTCCATAAAGGGTGCAGAACTACCTCTGAATTGTAAAACAAGCATGTTTAAAGTAAAACTAGCACAAGAAAGTATAATGGGCATGAAAAGAGATTAAATGAGTAAAACAAATATAACACAAGGGCATAAAAGGCACATTAGGAGATAGAAACAACTATAATAGAAAGGGCAGTAAAGGGCACATAGAGTATAACTAAAGCAAAGGCAACTGCATGTGTTTTGGCAAATTACTGTGTTGGAGCAAAATTACAACTACGAATTAATTGAAGCCTTGAATAACAACTAGAGTTGTTCGAAGTATCTCACTGTGTAAAAGTGCTTACAGTGTGCGTTTATTGCTGTGCATTTATTCTGGAGAGTTTGTTGTGTGCAAAGTGCAACTATTTCATGAAGTGCAGTCAAGTGAAGCCATTTCAAAAAGTTTCTTGTGCCTGGGTGTGTCTGTGCCGCCATTACAGAGTGTATCTTGCACTGTACAAAGTTGTTTTGCAAACTGCCATTTTTGAAAATTTTTACTGTGTACTGTTTATTCTCAAACTGCAGTTATCTTGGTGTTTCTCATTCTGAGCTGCTTCTGCCCAGTACATTCACAAATTGCAAGTACTTCAAAACAGTTTATTCACAAAGTGCCATTACTTCAAAACAATTTATTTGTAAAGTGCCATTACTTCGAGAAAGCTTATTTGCAAGTTGCAATTGGCACAAAACAGTGTATTCGCAAAGTACCATTACTTTGAAACAATTTATTCATAGAGTTCCAATCCTTCGAGATAGTTTATTTGCAAAGTACAGTTACTTTGGAATGTTTCTTGCTTTCAACTTCCACCGCTCAGTTTATTCGCACTGTGCAGTTGATCGAAATGTTTCTTAAAATGATAATAAATTACTTCAGGAGTGAAAATGTTCATAAATGGCTTTGGCATTAAAGCAATTACAAGACAAAGCCTTGTACAGTAAAATGATAAATGACTTTAGTATTATTGCCTTTACAAGATAAATGGCTCGTATAGTAAAATAATTTCAAGGCAAGTGGCTTTACAGTAAAGAGATTTCAAAGTGTTAACAGTGTCCAGAAAACTAATTTCATTAAATTCAGTTATCCAAAGCCATGTTGTGCTGTGCAACTAATGGCATAAATTTCAAGCACATGTATATGTGTAAAGTGTGTGTGTTCATGCATATTTGCAAGAGTTTTCACTGAGGTATGTCAATATGGAATACTGATTTTCTAAGCCTCAACCACTTGTGTTTGATCAGAATATTGCAGAGAATTGGAGAATATTATGCAAGAATATGATAGTTATACAAGCAGCTTATTCTGATAAAGATGCACGTACCAGTGCATTCATTCTGCTGAGCCTAGCAGGGTCAGAAGCCATTGAAAGGGGAGGGTTCATTTGTCTATGCATCAGCAGTGTATGAAGGTGAAGGAGAAACTCATGTTATGCAGGCTGAATCAAGGGAAGATCCTGAGTGCTTAAAGCGTAAATTCAGACAAATGTGTAACCCCCAGACTAATGTTACACTAGAGAGGCATTTGTTTTACATGAGAGATCAAATGCAAGGGGAGACTTTTGCAGCTTACATTACTGACCTGAGAAAGCTAAAACGTGTAGGTTTGGTGATTAAAAGGATGAGTTGATGAAGGACAGACTTTTGTGTGTGGTATTAATGATGCTGCTGTGAGAGAGATTTTGCTTTATGACAGTGATTTAACGCTGATTAAAAGCCATTGAGATGTCAGATTCATGAAGTTACAGAAAGGCACACAAATATGCTTGCTAGTGATAAGAGCATGGTTTCAGTAGGCTCTAGAGTTTATGTAGATACAGTGCAACATGTGATTAGCAAGAGTGGGCCTAAGCACGAGGCAGCAGCAGCAGCCCCTGCGGGACTTCCAGGCAAAACCCATAGTCTTCTAGCATATTCCAAGAACAGTTCAGTTCAAATAGCATGCTCAGTGCAAAACCAAAGGTATCTAGTACAAAACAGACATTGAACAGTACTGCATAAGATGAATCAGCCAAACCCAAATCAAGATTTATTAACTGTTGCAGTTGTGGTGCCAACCATGAGTCCAAAAGAGAAGTGCATGACATGCCTATCCTGTTGCTAGAGTAGTCCAGATACAGGTTTGCTGTATCCAGCACTGTTTTGTAAGTTTCTGAGTTCCTCAGACCTTTCTGTGTTAGAAGGAACCCTTCTAGCTTATCAGTAGGAGTAATAAGCACTAGGTAGCCTGTCTACCACAAGAGGAGTGGTTTCTGGCAGTGAAATTGTAGTTTATTGGCTGTTTGGGCAGTTGTTATATCCCTTTCAACTTTTGGTTTAAAAGCCCATGTTTGCGCGGGTTTGTGTGCTGCGCAGCGCCGCTAAGCTGGGGTAAACTATTACTGGTGCCAGAAAGTCTGCTCTTCAATTTTTCCCTTAGATCTTGGTAGTTCTCTTCTCTCTTGCACTTTAATTAGCTTATTCGCCTAGCACTTCATCCGGCTGTTTTGTAGTAATTATTGTAGCACACACAAGTGCTATCAGCACTAGACATCCTATAAGGAAACCGCCCAGTACTTAGTAATGCTGACCATTCCTCCTGGCATGTGTAAAGGTCAGTTCCCTGTGCTTTCTCCTATGAACCTGGTGAACTTGGGCATTCTGTGGCAGTGTAGCAACTGCCTCGTGTACACAGACAGCCTCTTACCTCCCAACACGCAAACTTGCAAGAGATGCACTTATATCTCTAAATTGGAAGCCATGCACTCCCCAGCCAAGACCAATATAGCTGGTCAAGAGGAGAAGGTAAACACCTGCACCACACTACATGGAACACACAGCCCTCCAGAACACCCACCATCAGAGCCCTCACATAAAATCACAAACCACATACTCACCTTCACAGAGGCTCTTGATAGAACTAAGGATTGTAATAGTAAGGTCAAATCCCATGGAGCTGTAGGATCCTTGAATGGGGGCTTTAGACATAAAGCTCCTTTAAGAAAGGTTTTACATAAGTGATAGGAAATCAAAGTATGAACATTAAACCCATTGTGGAAATTGGAAATTGCTGCTAATTGGACTTTGGTGGTGGAAGCAGAAGCTCCTAGTTCAAAAAAGGAAACCAGAAATTCCAAGACCTTGTCAACTGGGGCTGAAAAGGGATCTAAATTATTCTTATGGGCTGAGATTGAGAATCTCTTCCATTTGCTAAGATATTTTCCTGGTGGATGGTTTATGAGAAGCTAGCAGGATTTTTTGAACTGTGGAGGGTAATTTGCTCTTGCTGGCAATTAATGGAATTGGAGATACCAAGCTGTCAGCTTGAGATTGTGACTGTTAGGATGCATCAATCCCTGTGGGTGAGAGAGTAGATTTGGAACTCTGTCCTGAAACCAATAATGGCGAATCAGGTGAGGCCAAAGGAAGGGGAACCAGACTTAACAGAGCCAATAGGATGCAATGAGGATCCCTTTGCTTCTCGATCTTTGGGCTTTCTTCAAGAATAGGAGAATGAGAGGGATTGCAGAAAGGCATAAAGTAGTCCCAGGGGTCAGTCGTGGAGGAGTGTCTCTCTCAGGGACTCCCCCTATGGGGGAATTAGGGAAAAGTAGCTGCTGCATTTGTTTATTGAAGACGCAAAATGATTACAGCAAGGCTGACCCCAGTGATGAAAAATTATTTTCGCCACCTTGGGATTGAGAGACCACTCATGAGGCAGGACGGATGCATCTGCTCAGTTTGTCTGCTATCATGTTGGAGCTTCCTGGGATATGCGTTGCTATTAGAAAGCAGTTAAGTGCCCATTGCCATATCCTGAGAGCTTCCCAACACTGGGTAGGATCTGGTTCCACCTTGCTTGTTGACGTACCAGACTACTGACATGTCTGATTGGATTGCAACTGTCCTTGAAGGAAGGACCAAGTGCCTTGAACTTTTCTTCCCAGAAAATTCCCCCCCAACCAATCTGGTAATTGTCTGTGGTCACTGCGGCGGTGAGCAGAGAAGGAGCAAAGGTGCGGCCCCATAGATTTTCCTCTGACTTCATCCAACAGAATAGATCATTCTTGCAGCGATTTATCAGTATCTGATAAGACATTGGCTGTGTTAGTATCGACCATTGCACTGCTAAGAGCCATTGAAGCAGTCTCATGTGATAGCTTGCGAGGGGCACAAAAGTTATGGTGGCTGCCATAGATCCCAGAGCTTGCAGAACGAGAAAAGCAGGAACCTTGTTTTTGGAAATGATTAGTTGTACTTGTGACCTCAATTTTTGTAGTCTGTGCAGAGGGAGAGAGGCTACACAAGAGGCGTGCTCCTATAAATTCGAGGTCTTGTGTTGGAGTCAACTGTGATTTCTCTCTGTTGATCATAATTCCCAAAGACTGGAAAAGGTGCACTATGAAGTCTGTGGTTTGAAGCAGTAGATGCCTGGTTGAAGTGGTAAGGAACCAGTCATCCAGGTATGGAAACACTCTGAATCCACATAGCCTCAAATGAGCTGTTACTGCTGCCATGCATTTGGTGAACACCCTGGGGGCTTTGGTGAGACCAAAGGGCAGCACTTTGAATTGGAAATGATGGTCTCCCAGATGGAAGCAGAGGGACCTTCTGGACCGTTTGTCTATCTTTATGTAGTAACACGCTTCCTGAAGGTCTATAGAGCACATCCAGTCTCTCTCCTCTAGAAAGGGAAGCATAGACTGAACCATGACCATCCAGAATTTTGTTTGCTGAAGGAAATTTTTCAGGAGGCTGATTTCTAAAATTGGTCTCCAGTCCCCTGTTTTTTTTTGGCACTAAAGAGTGTCTTGAGTAAAATCTGGATCCTCTTTGGTCTGGTGGGACTTCTTGGATGACTTTTTTTTCTTCTAGCTGCTTCTGAATCTCTATGGCTGCTTGATCCCTCTGACTAGGTGGAACATCAGAGACTCTCTCTGGGGTCTTTGGAAAGAGATTAAAGGAAATTTGGTAACCTCTGGTGATTCTCTGCACCCAAGTATCCAAAGATGTCCTTGTATTCTCATGTTTCAGTATTCATAACAGTAGGGAGGTTGCTGTCTGCAGCACTGGACATCCAGCCATTATACCAAAGTCTTAGGAGCTAGGGGGTACATATGTGACATTTGATGTCAGAGCCATAAACCGACATTGGCTATAAATGTGATGTCTGCATGTATCCACTTTGCCAGCTTCGGGAAACAGTTCGCTTGTTTGACTCAGTCGTCTGCTACAGACAAGTGCCATTTTGTTTTTCTTCTTTTTACCTATTTAGCTTTTCAGATGTACATGTCCACTAGTAAGGGGAAGTGTGCTTGTGGGAGACAAATTCCTTACAAATACGCGCATGACAAGTGCATATTCTGTTTAGGGGAGGCCCACGACCATCCATCTTGTGAAATTTGTAAATTGTTTGTACCTAAAACTCTCCGTAGCCATCTGGCTGCACTCAAACTATACCTTGAGAACCAGAGACTCTGACTACTAGCATTAGGTATGGAGGATAGATAGGTACTTCTGATGAGCCGCCTCGGAAGAAGGCCAAAAAAGTTTGGCCCGACATCCATGCTGCACCTCAGGAATCTGGTGAGACACTCGTGATGGATGTTAACCCAGGGTCACATTGGATGTCCATTTCTCAGCTTGAATCGGGAACCGCAATGGAAGCCGGTTCAGCAGCAACATTGGGTACATCTGCTGAGGTAGACAAGCCATCAGCTCCTGATGGTGAGGGGGTACCATCCTCCCAGACGTCAGTTTCTAAACTGACCCTTCCTTCTACTCCTCTGAAGAGGAAACAGAAGTTAAAAAAACATACTGAACAGCAACCTGCACCTGGGTGGGAAGTTTTCGCACAAAATCTTTTGAAGGCCTTCCAGGCTGTCCAGTCACATGTCCCTCTACCTGCTCCTTCTACAGTGCAAGCCTTAGAGGAATCAGAGGAAGAGTTCTCCTCCTCTGAGGAATCCCTTACCTACTGCTCTCAAATTGAAGCCCCCAAGGACTTTTTCACCCCTGAGGAAGAGGACTGTATCAGCCCAGAGTCCCCAGGGGAATAGTTTTCCTTTGGGAATACCCTCTCTCTCATGAGAGAGCACTTTAAATGGCAGGCCTCAGTTGTTTCAGATTCAAAAAAGATATACTTTATTACTACAGATGGATCAACCCTACACATCTGCTGCACCTTCCTTGCTTCTGGCATTTCAAGATGCCTTTCTGGCTGCTTCACAGGGCCCTGATTCTCAACCCCCTGCCTCCAAATGCCCAAACAGGTGCTATAAAGTTCCTCAGGGCACTCAGTACCTGTACAAGAACCCCCCCCCCAGACCCTGCAGTCATAGCAGAGTCTGCTAAAAATTCTCCAGACAGATCTATTCCCTAGTGACAAGGACAGCAAGTTCATGGATAGTCTAGGCAAGAAGGACTATACTACTATTACTCTTGCCATTAGAGCCCTAAATTACCAAACCCACATGGCCAGGTTTGTCTTGGACATCCTCTCTAAGGCTTCAGCTCTCTTACCTGACATAACCAGACTCACCTGCCTTTCCACTGCCTCTCAGGTGACTATGCACTCTATTAAGTGTAGTTATGATGCGGTGGAAGCCTCTTCAAAATCTGCAGCTTCAGGCTCTGTCCTGAGGAGATACTACTCCTGGGTGAGGCTCCAGCCCCTTCCTGTGGATGTACAAGCTAACTTGTTAGATGCTCCATTAGATACTAAGGCCCTTTTTGGTGAAGTTTCTGCAGAACTTCTCAAATACCTACAAGAAAAGGGAAAGGAGTTGCAAAATTTAAAACATTTGCTGGTTTCACCTATTCCTAGATACCATAGGAATTACCTTCAAAGAACAACCTTTGTTAGGAGAATACTCATTCTACTCCACCTCAGACTAAGGGACGTAGGCATCCTGGGAAACATTCAACTCCTAGATCTCCTTCCTCTGCCACTACCACTCCTTTTCAGAGGCAGTCTGACCAGGGCAGACCCCCTCCACTGTGACTCAAACCCACTACCCCCTTCTGTTTTGGTGTTGAGCTTTAGGTATTCGATCAGCCTCTCCCTACCCTCCTAGCAGAAGATCACCTCAGAGAACTGGGTCCTCTCCATCATTCAAAAAGGTTACTTTATTACTTGGTGAACACTACCCCCCCTTCCAGGGATTACTTCAATCCCCTCCAAGCCAGCTTCATCTCTTCCCCTCCATTCTCGATCAGTTACAGGCTCAGGGTACCATAGATCGAGTACCACCACAACAGATAAACAATGGGTTTTTATTCAAGGATGTTTCTGGTCCCCAGGAAAGATGGTCCCTGGAGACCAATCCTGGATCTGTCTGTCCTCAACCTTTTCCTCATGGTTCACACCTTCAAAATGCTTATCTTGCATCTGCTCTTGTCCATACCAAGCCAGGTCTTTATGGTATCTCTGGACCTGTAGGATGCCTACCTTCACATTCCAGTTCACCCCAGCTACAGGACATTCCTACATTTTTCGGTAGATTCCTTGCATTTTCAGTTTTCTGCTTTACCTTTTGGGCTCTCCACAGCCCCCAGGGCATTCACAAAGTGTCTAGCTCCAGCGATTGCCCACTGCAAAACACAGGGTATTCAGATATATACATACCTAGGCGACCTGTTAATACTGCAGCAGGACCATCACACCCTTTGCCATCACTTACACCAGGTAACCTACACCCTGTCAGATTTAGGATTCACTGTGAACCAGGAAAATCACACATGACCCCTACACAAAACCTAGTCTTCTTAGGGGACAGGATTAAAACAGACAAGATGGCAGCCTTCATCCTATGCCAGAAGATAGACATCAGCCATTACTTCAGGAATCTCTTAACTCTTCAAACATTGCCAGCCAGAGAATTCCTGAGAGTCCTGGACCACATGGCATCCTTGATACCCATGCTCCCTCTGGCAAGGCTGCATATAAGAAAGATTCATTGGGTACTAAAGAATTATTGGAACCAACATTGTCACCCTTTGGACACTTTGCTCCCTCTCCTACCATGCCTGAAAAATAAACTGGAATGGTGGATTGCAGGCATCAACCTCAACCAGGGCATACCTTTGCAGATGCCTCCACCCTCACAGCAAATCTTCACAGATGTCTCAGATTTGGGGGGGGGGCAGTCTTAATGCACAACCACAAACTAAAAGTACAGGGAGAGTGGCCTCCACTCAGACTAAGGGGGCCACATCAATGTCAGAGATGAGGGCCTTTTACCTAGCATTACAGACCTTCCAACAAGTCCTCCTAACAGGGTCTGTATTAGGTGATCGAAACTTTAGGTAATTGAATACCTAAAGGTTGACACCTAAACAGCGAAAGCTGTAAACATCGAACAGCCATGTCCGCAAATTCTTTCGTAGGGAAAGAATTTGTTTGGCCGTTATTGGGAATCTGCCCTTTTCTCCTCTGCAAAGTGATCGAAGAGTTGGTATATTTAGTTGGGGTGTGGGGGGGGCACAGCCCTCCACATGGGGGGCGGTGTGGGAGCAAAGCACCCACTCGATTAGGGTTTGAAATTTTTTTTTCTTCGGACATGTGAATTATTTCCCTACGAAAGAATTTGCGAAAGTGGATATTTGATGTTTACAGCTTTTGCTGTTTTGGTGTTGAGCTTTAGGTATTCGATTACCTAAAGCTTCGACTATATAATATAGACCCTCCTACCAGGCACCTTGAAAGTAGTCACAAACAATATGACAGTCTTGTATGTAAACAAGCAGGGGGAGACAAGATTGTACCCTCTTTGCAGCGTAGCCGTACAGATTTGGAGCCTAGCTTCAACCCTCCATATCCACCTGCAAGCAGTGTACATTCCTTCAGCAGAGAATGCAGTGGCAGACTCACTCAGCAGAACCTCTGCACCATCTCATAAATGGATGCTTTACAGAGACATATTCCTGTATCTTATACACAAGTGGGGTATTCCTCAGGCAGATTTGTTTCCCTCTTCCCGGAACAGGCAGATGCTTCTGTTTTGTACAAGGGATCCACACCCCCCAGGCTTGGAAAGTGGATGCCTTCTTTTTCTCTTGGGTGGGGATGTATCTCTATGTCTTCCCCCCTTCACACTGATTCAGAAGGTCCTTCTGAAGATACAGAAGGACAAACCAAAGATCCTGCTGGCGACTCCCTACTGGCCAAGACAGCATTGGTCTCCTCTTCTTCACCTTTTAGCCAAGGGCAGTCATCACAGTTTATCCCACCATTTAGTCCTAGTCACACAAGACAGGGGATCCCTCATACCCCCTCTGGTGACCAACCTCAAACTCACTCTATGGGTGATGGGATTCTGATTCCTTTCAGACACTTCTACTCCAAAGGATATACTCAATGTCCTGCAGGAGGCCAGGAAACCTAGTACCAGGAGAAATTGTGTCAAAATGGAAAAGATTCTGCAGGTGTTGTCAAAAGAAAATGCTGGACCCTTTACTTATTCCAATACCCATGATCCTTTCATACTTGTGTGAGCTTCTACATTCAGGATTGATGTACTCGTTTGTTTAAGGTCCATTTGTCAGCCATTTCAGCTTGTCTCCCTTTGGTACCTCCTTTGGCATCCAGGTTAGAGGTTAAGCTCTTCTTGAAAAGGGTCCTACATATCAGACCCTCTCGTAAGTCTATACCTCCCATTTGGGACTTAAATTCTGTCCTTGAGAAGTTTACACTACTACCATTTGAGCCAGCTCATTCAGCATCACTGAAGCTATGTACCTGGAAAACTGGTCTGCTGGTGGCCCTCACGTCCGCCAGGAGGGTATCTGAAATTCAAGCCCTGATAGCCACCTCTCCTCACCTTCCATAAAGACAGGGTCTCCCTCAGAACTTAGCCTTCCTTCATGCCTAAGGTGGTTAATGAGCTATCTTTAAATCAGACCATTAACCTTCCTGTCTTCTTTCCTCGACCTCAAAACTCTTCTGAAAGGACCCTACATTTCTTGGATGTCCACAGACAACTTTGGTATTAC
Source organism: Protopterus annectens (assembly GCF_019279795.1). Taxonomy (NCBI): domain Eukaryota; kingdom Metazoa; phylum Chordata; order Ceratodontiformes; family Protopteridae; genus Protopterus; species Protopterus annectens. The sequence goes on from NC_056747.1 coordinate 917,361,650, forward strand.
CTAGACAAAACAAAACCTATTAGAAGGTCTGACCAGCTGTTCGTCTCCTTCCACCCAAAGGCTTTGGGGAAGGCAGTCTCAAAACATACCATCTTCATGGATCTCAAAGGCTGTCTTTGCACATTACTCCCTTCATGAGAAAGTTCTGTCTGAAAATGTGAAAGCTCACTCCACCAGGACAGCTGCTTCTTCAGCGGGGTAGACTATGCTTTTATTCTAGAAGTGGCTACCTGGTCTTCAGCCCGTACTTTTACCAAGCATTATAAACTGGATTTGCCAGATCCATCCTTCATGGGCTCGTAGACCAGGGACCAAATCCCACCTCCCAGGCTCATACCTATAAGCTTTGGTACTCTCTCTACTGTTATGAATACTGCAACATGAGAATAGAAGGACATTGAGTAGTTGTGTAAGAGCTTACCATAATGTTAGATGTCCTCCTCTTCCATGTTGCAGTATTCAGTCCCACCCTCCTCTTTACCTATTTATTCCCCTGATGGGACATATCCCTCCCTCCTATCTTACCTCAGCAGTAGAATACTCCATGAGGCATTCCTCTGGCCTGGTCTCACATGTGGGTCTGAAATACTTTCTCCCTTTATCTCCTTGTTTACCAGGGGTACTACTGTATGCGGCAGTCCATTCTGAAGTGGGTACTTGCTGATGTCACATGTATAGCCAACGTCGGTTTATGGCTCTGACATCAAACATCACATGTACCCCAGCTCCTAAGACTTTGGTATACTGGCCAGATGTCCGGTGCTGCATGCAGCAACCTCCCTACTGCTATGAGTACTGCAAGATGGAAGAGAAGGACATCTGAGCTTATGCTAAGTTCTTACACAACTATTCTTTATCAATAGCCAAGCTGTCTGATGCAGTGAAAATTTTCTTCCAACTGCTTCCAGAGGTAAGCAATAGAACCTCCATTCAGGAGCGCTGGTAGAGCTGCCCAGAGAAGGAATCTCTGGAGCCCTGATTTCAGGGAGCTCCTCTGCCACGGTGAGGGCATCTTCCACTTGAACTCCCCTCTCTGCCATGAGGGGAGTATTCGCCATGTGTCTTGAAAAGGCCCTTGGGGCTTTTTGAGCTACATTTTTCCATTCTTCTGATTCCTAGAGTAGGATCACTGAGGAGTAGAGAATGAATGCCAATGGCAGAAAGGGTCTTTCCAACTTTTGTACAGCTGGCTAGTGTGTGTCTGACTTTGGGGCCAAGCAAGGAAGATCCGACAGTAGGAGCATTGATGAAGGAAGACTTGAAAGGTTCCACAAAGTCACCCAAGTGTATCCAGGTGTGGAGCCTTATGGCAATGACTGAACCCACTGCCCTAGTCGTACCTTCGGCGGCGTGAGCGATCAGATGCATGGACGAGTTCAATATAGACTCCACAGTGGCAAGCTGAGTGGCAGCTTTATCCTGCACCTCATCAGACACAGCTCCGGCGAGGGTATCCGTTAGCTCCTTTATCAGATCCTGTTGGAGTCTAGTAAAGTGTGCCATGAACGTCAAGGACCTAAGAGCAAAGGTCGATGACGCAAAGACCCGCTTCCCAAACCTGTCCATCATCCGAGACTCTTAGGAGGATGGCCAGTGGAACTCCTTGGCAGTTTCCTTTTTAGTGGCCGCCGCCACAACCATGGCATCTACTTCCCCAATGTGGTCGGTCTTCTGGAGCTGATAAGATTTTGTCCAACCTCTGGGGAATCAGCTCTATGGAATCAGTAGCCTCCCATGCCCGCTGTGCAATAAGCTTAATAAGGTTGTCAGCGGGTGGGGTCACCCAGGAAGTAGATGGGTGAGCACCAAAAGCCTGCAAGAACACAGATTCCTCTGAGGATGAGTTTGTGAACTTACAGTTATCCCTCTGTTTTAAGATTTCAAGGATGTCTCCAAATAGGACATCTTCAAAGAGTTGATTGGGTTTGATTGGTTTGTATTCCATGACAGATTCTTCTGGAGAATCTAGATGATTTCTCTTGTAAGCCTTATTATGAGGTAGTTCCTCAATGAGAATCTTTAAGGAAGACTCCTAAGAAGGGCCCAGAACAGTAATATCTTGCTGTTTAGGTGCCCGCTCTCCAGATGGGAGAGATGGTGACAGCTGCAGACCAGAAGGTACAAATATGTGACACTCCGAAGTAGAAGGGGCCAGCTGAGAGCCTGCCAAGGCTAAAGCTCTGTACATGATTTAGAAAGCAAGCCCACCCGAAGAGGGATGGGAACCCGGAACCAAGAAAGACAACCTCAGAACTGGGGTCACACACTGCTCCAGGGGACCACCCTCCAAAACAGGAGCTGGGGAAGAGTCCGAAACTGCTGGGGTTCTGAGAGCCAAGGACAGCCCTGAACATACAATCAGTACTGCACCTGAGCCCTGTGAAGCGAGAACAGAACTACGGCCCCATGAGTCTATCAGTTCTGAGGAAGCCAAAAATGACAGAGCCGATCCAGGTACTGAAGAAAGAGCTACTTGTCAGCACTATAGTAGCTGGAACCTAAAAGGGAGGTCGGAGGAGGAAGATAAGTAAGGAGTTCTGGGAGAATAGACCTCAACTCCGAGAGGGAGGGAGATCTGAGCTGATGCGGGAAGACCCCTGGCCACCAAAAGCTGATCCACTAATCTCACCACGTCTAGCTCAGAAAGACTTCTGGCTGATCGGACCGACATCCACAAGGGGAGACTCAGGCCTATCCATAAATGGACTGGGGAGTTTACCCAAAAAGGGGTCTATAGAAGGGGAGTATCTTGTTCTGGGAGGTACGAATGCTTCGAGCTTCGGCACCATATGCTGCGGAGCAGATGGAGAAGTTGGAACCAAGTGAGAGGTCAAAGATGCCGGTACTGACAAAATTGTCGGTGCCAAGGTTATCAAGATCGGTGCAGAAACAGCTGGTGCTGAGGGGGTCATGACTAATGGTGCTGAAGACTGTTTCACAAGTTTTGGAACCTTACTCTTCAGTTTTGAAAAGATTGAAGGAACCAGAGACTTATGCCTTTTGGGGTCTGGTGCTGATGGTGAGCTCGGTACTGAATGGCTTCTCTTTTTCTGTTTGAATTTAGAAGACTCCGGCTTAGAGAGGGCTTCTTCAAAGGAGAATATTAATAACTACTTTAAAATCAACTTATTTTTAGTGCTCTGCCAAGTTTCTAGAACTAAAACCTTGGCCGATCTTACAGTTGGTTTCTAGATGGGGAACACTTGAGCAATATACACACGAAAGATGCCCGTCAGAGTTCGGCGTCTTTCTTTCACAATCTTGGCTCTACTTAAACCCAGATGTGTGTTTTTGCTTTTCTGCCATTTAAAATAAATCATGTACACACACGTGAAAGGACAGGAAAGAAAAACCTACCAACAATGGTAGGGAGAAATACCTATAAAGGTGATCAGAAAAAAAAATACCAGTGATGGTATCAGAGAGATTACCGAGAGATAAAAGGGAAGGGGGGAAGGAAATATTACCAGTGATGGTAATAAGAATACCGTTGGGTAAAAAGGGTAGAGCTAATTTAGACACAAACACACCACACTAAATTATACAGTAGAAAGGGGCAATAGTGTTCTATATTATAGAGAAAGTATATAGAACAATAGAACAAATTAAAGCACTTAGCTGGAGAGTATCAGCTGACGTGTCTTATCAGAGCTGCAAATGAGATCTGGGATAATGAAGGAGAGGGACATTATGGGTGAAGTCCTAGCTCAAGAGTTTTTTGGCTGGTGCGAGCTGTATAATGGCCTAGCCGGTTCCGAGAGGTCAGAACAGAGTCCCATTCATCAATAATGAATGAAAGTTGACAACATCAGATCAAAAGTTATGTACTTAACATAACATCAGATCAGTGTTGTCTGATTTTCATCCACTTCAAGCATGTGGGTTGTCTTATCTGACAAGATCCAACCTTGGTGCCACTGTTGAAGCTTATTGGATCCAGAGCTCTTAACTCGTCCCCTACCCATAATTCCCTAGGCTGTATCTTAGATACTCAGATTGAGTTTGCCTTTAGAGTAGTGGAATGTATATAAATACACGCGCGCATGCGTACACACACACACACACACACACACACACACACACACACAAATTTGCCTAGGGAAAGAAAACCTTTTGCCAGAGGAAAGTCAAACAATCAAGCTTTCTGATTTGTAATAGTCAATGACAAGGTATTTCAGTCTACTGTGACTGTGCACATACAGGGAGTAACATCCACACAATCAGCTAGAAGCCATTGGTGACAGTTTGGAAGGGGTAGGGGGGAGTTTGAAGTCGGTGAAGATCAGACGACATGGATCTAACGTTACGGTAAGTTCATAACTTTTGTATCCAATGTTGTCTAGATGTATGGGACAGAATCTCAAGCTGCCAAACTGGGTGGTATCAGGGAAGGACATTCCCGAGTATAGTGGAACCAAAGGATGAACATGACCTTGATTGTGTGTCCAGCTTATGGTGTATATGGTTGCCTGTTTGGCTGCTGCACATATGTCATAGTGGACAAACCTCTATTGAAGGGTGTCAAAGTAGAAACTGATCTTTTTAAATGAGCTTTTGGTTTATTAGGTAAAGGTAAGTTTTTCTTGCAATATATGAAGGAAATGCAACCTGAAAGCCATCTGGATAAAGTTACTTTAGAAACTGCCTTTCTCAGTTTTAGTTTGGAAAAGGAAATTAATAGATAATCCTTTCTGAAATCTTTCATCCTGTGAATATAGACTCTGAGTTGCCTGTGAGCATCCAACAAATATACAAGATATTCTCCTTTCAGTATCTTGGAATAAAGACAGGAAGATTTATGGACTGGTTTAAATTAGTATTGGATCCCCCCTTAGGATTAAAGCCTGTGTTAGTTCTAAGGGAGAGACTGTTTTTGTGAAAAAAACAGATAAAGGGGAATTTGATAGGGTTTAAAGTTCTGGGATGCATCTGGCTGATGTTACTGCAACTAGGAAAATAGTTTTCCATTTAAAAATTTTTAAATCTAGTGTGCTGGTGGGTTCAAAAAGAAACTAGGTTACAGCTTGTAATAGAATTATGATATTCCACAGGGGTGCTGGATTTCTAATAGGAAGTCTCAGTGGGAAAGTACCTTTGAGGAAGGCTTTTGAGATATTGGGAGCTGCAGTAGACACATCACTGCATCCAATGTGACAACTGTTAATAGCCACCAATTGAACCTTAATAGTTGCAAAACTGGGGACTTTGTCAAAGAGATTAGGCAAAAACTCAAATATGAAAGGAACTGGTGCTGAAAAGGGATTCACACCTTTGGAGTAGACCCACATTGAAAATCTCCCCCATTTATTGTAGTAAACTTTCCTAATCAATGGTTTCTGTTAGGCAGCAATCTCTGGCTATGATTAAAACTAGGGGAACCATGCAGTTACCTTCATAATCTTCTGATCCAGAGGAGGCAGTCTGGATAAGTTAGTAGTCTGGGTAATAACTAACTGGGTAGTTATACGTTTGGGTAAGTTAGTAGATCTGCATGATGATGAGCCAGAAGAGGCCATAGGAAGGTTAACCATGTCTGTTGGGGCCAAAAGTGAACAATGAGGATTACCATGGCCTTGCTTTCTGTATGAATTTTTTAATTACGGGAAGGGGGGAAGCATACAGGAGACCTGGGGGTGAGCTGTGGAGTAGGGCATCCCTTGGTGACTCTTCTGTGGTGGGATCACGGCAAAATACCTGCTGCATTTGTTTAATAGGAGGTGGAGAGTTCACTGCAAGGCTGGCCCCAGCAACTAAAAATTATTTGTCACTGTAGGATTGAGGGACTTGTGAGGCATCAGGACTGTCCTGCTCAGTTTGTCTGTGAGTACATTGGAGGTCCCAGGGATATGCATTGCTACCTGAAAGCATTTTGAAGACAGCACTCATTGCCAAGCCCTCATGGCCTCTCAGTAAAGAAGATAAGAACAGGTTCCTTGTTTGTTGATGTACCACACAATAGTCTTGTCCATCTGTATGTGTATCACACCCTTGGGGAGTGGGTCCTAAAATGCCTGCAACCCTTGGAGGACCCCTCTCAACTCCAAGACATGGATGTGAACATTGGCCTGTGTTGTTGACCATGTACCTTGGACCATTTTCCCTTTTAAATGCCCCACCCCAGAACGGATGTGTCTGGTTACTGTTGCAGTTGGCAAATCCATCTGGAAGGGAAGGCGTTTAGTTGCTGATGGAGATGCTGTCTACCAAGTGATGTGGTTTTGCAGACTTACGTAATTCTCATTTCTGTATGTACTGCGACCACTGTACTGTTAACGTCCATGGCAGTATTTTCATGAATAGTCTTGCTAAAGGAATCATTAAAATTGTGGATGCCATGATACCCAAGAGACGAAGGGTTAACCTTGCCTGGTGGTTTTGGGAGGTGTAGAACCTGAAGATATGTGAAACAGTGACTGAACCCTGAACTGGAGAAAACTACCTGAAGCTTGGTGTTCAGGTGACATCCAATGAACTCTACAGTCAGAGCTGGGGTCATTTGTCATTTTGATGGGTTTATTGAGATCCCCAAGTTCAGAAGCAACTGGAGTACATGATGTTAGTGCATGAGATGTTCATTAGAGGCAGTGAGGAGCCAGTTATGTAGGTATGGGAAGACTTGGATCCCTTGTAGGCACAAGTGCACAGCCACTACTGCCATAATCTCAGTGAACACCCTGGGGACTGTGATGAGACCAAATGACATCACTCTGAATTGGAAATGATAGACTCCCAGCTGGAAGTGGAGATATCCCCTGGAGTGCTTCACTATTTTGATGTGATAGTAGGCATCCTGGATATCTATACAGCACATCCAGTCTCTTTGCCTCAGAAGAGGTAAAATGGACTGTATTGTGACCATCCAGAATTTTGTCTATTTTACAAACTGGTTAGGTGACTTGGACCCAAAATGAGCCTTAGGTCCCCAGTTTTCTTTGGTACTAAAAAGAACCTAGAATAGACTCTGGATTTTAATTGGTCATAGGGGACTGGTTGGATTACTGTCTTTTTTCTGGCAGCCTTCAAATTTTTGTGGTTGCCAAGTCCCACTGATTGGGTGGAACATTAGGGACTTTTTTCTTTTCCTGGGGTGTGAGGAAAAGGGAATTTAATAATCTTTGGATATTATCCTTAGCACCCATGAATCTGATGTTCTGTTGTGCAGTGTGCAGCAGTTGGGCAGCCGTTCAGGAGCACTGAAAGGCTTTCTCAGACGATGGACCTCAAAAACCCTGATTTTGCTGTCCACCTCTGCCTCTCTTGTGTCATTCATTAAAATTAACCCCATCACCACCATGGAGAGGTCAGTCACCTTGCGAGTCATGGAAAGTACAAAACCACATTTTCTTCCCTAATCTCTGGTTCCTAGAGAATGTTCTTTGTGGTGTGGAGAAGCATACTCCCACTGCAGAGAGAGTCTTGCCAGTTGAGTCTACCCTTGAATTTTTGGTCCAAACAAGGTGGAACCATTGTAAGGGGCATTAATGAAGAATGACTTTAAGCATTCCAGAAAGTCATATTGTCACATCCAGGTGTGATGGCACATGGTGGTGCCGGTGCTTGCTGCTCTGGCTGTGCTGGCAGCTGCGTTCAAGTGCAGAGGCATGGCTACATTAGAAGAAGATTGTAGGGTGGAAGTCTGGGAGTCCATACTCTTCTGAATATCTTCTGGCCGTACCCCTGAGAGAAATGTGGTGATCCCTTTAATCAGCTGTCTCTGGAATCTTGTTAGATGGGCAAGAGAGTTCAGTGATCCATGGGCGAAAGTCATTGATGCATAGGTCCACTTTCCAAATCTGACATTTGCCCTAGATTCTCTCTTAGGAGGATGAACAGATGAGCTTTCTTAGCTGGCTCTTTCTTGGTTGCTGCTACCACCATAGCATCTAATGGTTGACCTTTACTCCAGTGCTTCTGATCTGCAGGAGCAGATAAGATCCTGTTGACCTAAGTTATGGGCTCCAATGCATCATGGTCCTTCCACTCCCATTGAGCCATAAGCTCTATAAGAGGATCAGTGGGTGGTACCATCCAGGATGATGATGGTATTGTGCACAGAACCTCCAAGAATACTAACTTGTTAGGTGAAGGGTGTTTGGATGACCAACCCCCCTCTCTGTTTCATTAATTCAATGATTTCCTCAAAGGTGATGTCTTTACAGAGAAGGTGGGGTGAACCCTAACCTCCTAAATCAATATCTTTGATGAAAGATTTTGATGAGAAGTCCAGGTGCATCTGTTTGCACGTCCTCTTTCTGGTAACTCCCTCTCTGAGAGTGTAAGAAGGGTCAGAATCAGGCGAGTTGCTCACAAAGCAAACTTCCTCAGAGACTATTGGTACCAGCTGTCCCCTAAAGATAGGCTGTAGAAGGGAAGACACAGAGTGCAGCTGAGGTTTGGGTAGAGCCAAACTAGTTAAATCCTCCTTGTCTTTGGTGGTTGCCAAAACTCTTTCAAAAGCCTCAAAAGCCAAAGCTGCCACCAGAATGGAAGTCTTCCTCTGTTCTGAGGAAGTTAAGGAGATCACTGTGCACCAAGGAGTCCTGGCCCCAAAGCCAACCTCCAGTCCAAGCTATCCAAGGCCAAAGCAGCGCAGGAAAGAGACAGCTCAGAAAACCTCTGTGTCAGAAGAGAAGGAAATCTCTCTGCACCAAGGAGTCCTGGCCCCGAAGCCAACCTCTGGTCCGAGCTATCCAAGGCCAAAGCAGCGTGGGAAAGAAACAGCTCCCCCCCCTCCCAGAACTCAGTGTCATAGCTTAGGCACCGAGTCTCCTCTTGTTCTGAAGGCATCTGAGCCTAGAGAGAAAGGGATACAGTTGGTGTCAAAGATGTAAGCAGCTCTGGTGCTGACAAAGGTGCTCCAGTTCGAGGTGATTCTAATAATCCCAATCCTAAAGGGCTGGTTAGTATGGATTCCTGCAAGGGGGACGGGTAAGTTGGCCTGCCCCTCTGTATCTTTCCAGGAGGTGGTACTGGGATAACCTCGAGCTGTATCTGTGTCCTCAAAAACTTCCTCATCATCCTGTTGACGTAGAGTTCCATGAGACTTCTAAATGGTTGAGTGGAAGATGCTACCGAAGATGCTCAGGAATATCTTCTTTCCTGAAGAATGGGTGATTGCAGTTTGAAGCTCACTGGGCCCGGTGAATAGCTGATGTGGGGAGAAGGTCAGTCTTGAGCCTGTGTTTGTTCTGACCTTCTGGAAACCTTTGGATCTGGGCCGACTAAAGTAGTCTGTTCCAGATGTCATTTCTTAGACGTCTTGGAAGGATATTTACTCCTTCTCCTTTTTCCCTCTTGTCCTGCATGTCCTTGTATTTTTCCTTTCTGGAACCTTTGTATCTGACTTTTCACATTAAAAGGAGATGATGATGATGGGGTAACCCTGTCTATGCTGGAAGGAGCCCCTTTAAAACTACCTTGTTCTTTCAAGTTTGGAGGGACCTGCCACTAAGATACACAAGATTGACAATCATAGGTAAGTACTAGGCTATCGGCCCAAGGGCCTACTTAAGCCTAGCCAGCAAGGTACCATAGCTTACGCCACCCAAGAAAGTTATTTTCCTGTGCCACTGTCCAGCAGAGAGACAGAAGTGATCCCCGGGGTGTATTTCCTATTTCCCATCCACTCATCAAGATTTTTCTTAGAGTGCTGATGAAGAACTTTGCTTGACATAGATGGGTAGCTTGTTCCAGAGTATGGGAAGTCTCTGGGACAGGAATACATCCCTCCAGCGTGTCCTGTTTATTGTGGTGACAAGGTTTAGGTCCCTAGAGCATGTAGCTTGGAGGGATTGGGATTTCTTTAGGTGTAGCATGTCCAACAGCTCTGGGTTTGACATAGCTTTATATGTTAGGCAAAGATCACCTCGGAGTAGGTGATATGCTACAGAGTAAAGCTGGAGTTTTTTGAGGCGGTCAGTGTAGGGCATTTGTTTGAGGCCAGTAATCCTCTTTGTGAGGTACTTCTGTGGCCTTTCCAGCTGCTGCAGATGTCTTGTGAGGTACATTCCAAAAGGGGCATTGTACTTTTATAATGGGTCTAATGAGTGACGAGTAGAGGGGAACAATTACCTCTTTTTTCCTGGATGAGAACCTTTTTATGATGAGGTGTGCACCAAGACAGTAAACACACTTGGTGTGTGGGTCTTGTGAGGAAGTTTGTACCCACACTCTGAGCACTTTTTGAACCCTGTCGACTTTGACATGGTGAAGATAAAGAAAAGTTATGTTCTTTTTTAATTTTTATTTATTTTTTAAATATAAACAGTTGTAACTATAACTATAGGAGACCAAGGAAAGTTACTAAAAGTTGGTGAGAGGAAAAACTCGCAGAAAGAGGAATTGTAAACACCAAAGGCCTTAAAGAGTTAACTACACTAAGTACAAAAACAATTAAAGATAGGAGGTGTGTGGTAATTGCCCTTGGCCATTTTAATTGAAAGGAAGAACCACTTTGCCTAGGTCAAAAGGGGGTTATCACTGTGATCTTTAGTAATTTGTTGAATTGTTAAAAGTACCTTGGGACTCAAAAATGGTTGAAATGCATATAGGAACATTCCTGACCATGGAAATAATAGAGCATCTTAAGTCTAAGCATGGCTGTAAGGATGTCTTATAGTTTCATAGTTTAGTACTAGGCTATCTGCCCTGGGGCATTTGTAAGCCTAGCCATAGTGATATGGCTTTTGCCACCCCATGAAATGGTACAAAAATGTACAGAATAAATTTAGAATACTGTGCCTCTGTCTAGTAGTGACACAATGAAGGTCCCCTTATATAATAGAATTAGTTTACTGTGCCCCTGTCTAGCAGTGACACAGATGTGACCCCTGGGGTAAACTTACGATCTCCCATCCACTCATCAAGATTTCTCTTGAAGAGTCAGTGAGGGGCTCTGCCTAATATGAACTGGGATCTTGTTCCAAAGCATGGGAAGCCTCTGGGTTATGAATCTATCCCTCCAACATGTCCTATTCATACTTGTGCCGAGGTTCAAGTCTTTAGCTCTCGTGGTCCTGATGGATTTGGATTTTTTGAGATGGAGCATGTCCATCAGATCCTGATTGGACATGGCCTTGTACGTCAGGCAGAGATCACCTCTGAGCAGGCGGTATGCTACTGAATAGAGCTGAAGTTTCTTTAGTCTGGCAGAATAAGACATATGTTGGAGACCCTTGATCCTCTTGGTGAGGTACTTTTGTGGTCTCTCCAGCTGTTGCAAATGCCGGGTGAGGTACATACCAAATGGGGCATTGTACTCAATCATGGGTCTGATGAGGGAGGAGTATAGGGGTAGAATGACATCCTTGGACCTGGATGTGAATCCCTTCATGATGAGGTGTGCAAGGTAGAATGTTTATCTAACCACTTTGGCAACGTGGGTGTCAAATGAGAGGATGCTGTCGACTTGGGTCCCTAGGTCTCTGATTAATTTTTCCGTACTCAGTGGGTTGCTGTCTATGTGATAATTTGTGGGTACTTTGTTTTTCCCAAAGGGGATGACTATACATTTTTTGGCATTTAGTTTAAGGCCGTGACTCCGGTTTGGAGGATGTATGTGTCCGCTGGTGTATCGACTATGGCGCCTAGTTTGCAGTCGTCTGCGAACTTTGTCAGCCACAACCCTCCCATGTTTGCTTTAACATCTGAGAAATACAAGAGGGGTCCCAGGACAGATCCCTGTTGGACACCACTTGTGACTGGCTTTGAGTCTGACATTGCTCCAGCGATTTTAACTTTATGGGTTCTGTCCTTTAGCCAGTTTGCAACCCATCTAGTGACATAAGGGTTTACATTTAAGCTGTTGAGCTAATCTATGATGCCTGAGTGGGGTATTGTGTCGAAGGCCTTAGCCAAGTCCAGGTAGGCTGTATGGACTGCTTTGCCCTCATCAATGGCTCTAGTGACTGTTTCGAAAAAGTCAACCAGGTTCAAAAGGCAGGATCTGCCCTTTACAGAGCCGAACTGGGTGGGGTCAAGTGTCTGTAGGTCCCCTATGTCTCTGTTTATGAGTCCCATAATGATTCTTTCCATAGCTTTGCAGACCAGGCTGGTTAAGCTTATGGGGTGGTAGTTCCCAGGGTCTGTAGAGGTACCCCCTTTGTGGAGTGGGACCACTGTTGCTGTACGCCAGTGTTCAGGTACATATCCTGTAGTAAGGCTAAGGTTAAATAGCATTTTTATGTGCGGGTTTAGCTCCTCTTGGAGTTCACGTAGCACGCAACCCGGGATACTGTTGGGTCCCATTGATGCTGTGTTTTTAGCTTTGCTGAGGGCGGTTCTCACTTGGACATCTGAGATGACAGGGAGATTACATTCAGCTGGGATAAGTATTTCTTCTTTTGGGGGTGAGGGAGGGGAGAAATTTCCACTGAACCTGTCAGCCAGAATGTTGGCAATATCTGTGGGTTCAGTGTATTTTTTGTTGTTGTGAACGAACTCTGAGCATATCTGAGGGTTTCCGCCCAGGTTTCTAACATAGCTGAAGAAGGCTTTGTGGTTATCTTTAGTGTTCTTAGCGATTTTTCTCTCAAAGTTGGCCTTGGATGTTTTTTTGAGAGAATGTAGTTTTCTGCTAATGTTGATCAGAGATGTCTTCCCTTTATGGGATTTTGCTCTGACTAGCAAAGCTTCCTTCTTTTGTTATACATTCTTGGAGATGTCCATAGAAAGCATTTGTGAAGGATTTGGCATTGTGGGATGTGGTATCCACTGGCCCAGTGGGCTTAAAGGATACCATCTCAGTCTTAAGAAGAGTGAAGTCTGCTTTTGAGAAGTTTTTACTGTGGTCTTTTGTGCTGGAGGTGGAGGTGGAATATGTATATCCAGGGTGATTAGTTTGTGGTCAGATCTCACTAGTGAGGGGTATACCTCCGGTGTGGAGCATTTTGTCCCCATGTTTGTGATGATCAGGTCTAGTATATTATCTCCCCTAGTGGGAGAGGTGACTAGTTGTTCCAGTGCATTTGAATTTATGAATTCCAGGAACCTTTGGGCTAGGGCGTTAGGGCTAGAATAATGTACCCAATCTATGTTTGGGTAGTTGAAGTCTCCCAGTATAATGGTATTTTGTGATACATTCATATCCTCCAATGTCTTCAGGAAGGCTGTGTGGGGTTCCTGAGATTGAGAGGGTGGTCAGTAACATGCTACCAGTTGTATAGCAGTTTTGCCTATGGTTAGTTGCACCTGTATGGTCTCTGATGCTTCATGTGTTGCTACTAACCTGGAGGTGTGGGTGTCCTTGATGAATATGGACACTCCCCCTCCCTTTGTGGTTCGGCCCGGGTTTTGGGGCTGAAAAGCATGATACGAGGTATAGCCTGGTAGCGCTGGGGTGCTCTCAGGAGCCTTGAACCAGGTTTCAGTTACTGCACAGACGTCGATGTTCTCCATGCTGAGGAGTGCATCGAGTGCCTGCATCTTGAGATTTAGACTTCTGGCGTTGAGCAGCATTACCCTTAGTTTTTTTCCATTTTTGTTTTCTAAGGAGGTGGGTTTGTCTTTTGAGCCTTGCCTAAAAAAGGCACTATGGGGGTGGCAAGAGCCTTAGCCAATATCCGGAAGCCCAGTGGTGACAGGTGTAAGCTATCCCTTGCGAAGCAGCATGGCTTGTCCAACATGTCATCCCAGGCAGACAGACATTGGTTCCCCTTAGAATGACACCAGTACTTAAGCCAGTTGTTAAAGCTTATCATCTTGTCTTTGTATTGTGGCATCATTCTTGGTGAGGGCAAGATGCTGCTCAGGGTCAGGGTCATACCAGCCTGGGCTACTTAATCGGAGAGCTCCTCTATGTCTCTTTTCATGTAGTCCAGGGAGGTACGTCTCAGATCATTCACGCCAGCATGGACAATGACGGAGTCATATTTGTACTTGCTTTGGAGTAACCTGAGTGCGTGTGCTATGTGGCAGATCCTAGCTCCCGATAGGCAGCTCACAGTCACCCTCTCCTTGTTCAGTCTGGTAAGCGGGACATCAGTGTGTCTGACTATAGAGTCACCTATTACTAGTGTATCAGGCATGGTGTTTGGCCTTAAGGGCTGTGATTGGTTGACACACTGATTTATTGAAGTATGTGTTGCATGTGTTTTGTTTTGAGGTGGTGGATTTTTGGATGTCTGCTTTGGGAGCCTCTGTTGTTTTGGTAAATTTTTTATTAGAGCCTCCGAGTATGTCTTTGTGTTTTTATGTGTTTGGTTTGCAGTTGTGGTAGGTCTATGTGGGACTGGGTTTGTTGTGTGTGTGGTTGCCATCTCCTCCTGTCTGGTCATGCCAGCCCTGAGTTGAGAGAGTTCAGCCTCCAGTTTGGCTATATAGTTGCATCTCTCACATGTATTTGTGTTTGTTGGGAGGAGGAGAGGGTTGTCTGTGTACATGAGACAATTGTAGCATTGTCTCAAGATACCCAGATTAACCAGCTGAACTGGAGAGGACGCCAGTAATCTACCACTCGACATGCTAGAACAGTATAAGGGAGTGCTGTGCTTTTAAGGGAAGTGGATATTCACAGGGGTGGTAGGTGGATGTAGTGCTTTACTTAGTAAGAGAGTGCTTACTTTGTAGAGAAGTTTTGAGAACAAGTGCTAGGCTTATTGTAGTCTGATTATACTAAGAGTAGAGCTTCCTTAAGGGAAAATTTGAAGAGCAGACCTGGCGGAGCCAGAAGAGGTTTAACCGGTGCTGTGCTATGCGCACAACTGCGCAAAGCCATGCAAACGCAGATTTTAAACAGGGAACTACAAAAGAGCTAGAAATGGTCCAAAACAACCAATTACTACAGCTCTTGTGCTGAGGTCACTTCCTACAGGGACAGGTAGGCTGCTCAAGGCTCCCCACTCCCACTGGTGAGCAAAGAAACGTCCCTCTATCCAAGTAAGGTAATGGACAACACAGGAACTACACCACAGCCCAGAATACAGCAATGCCTGTAAACTGGTCTAAACTAGTCGAGGAGAGGCGGGAAAACAAGGATTATTTTTTGTTTTTGATAGAAACACACAGAAAATGCAGAAACAGTGATAAATCAGTTACACAGGCTAGCACACTTTAGTGGGCAGCCTCAACAGTTAAATTAAACAAACTTGTACGGAATTTTCTCAGGTGTCTGTTTCAGAAGGATGTGAACAGATCTACTTAATGTTTCATACATCAGGATTAAGCCCTGGAAGACCTCTACATGTAGCTTCCAGTTGTGAGGGATCTCTCAATGATTTGCTTAGTCTGTCTGCCACTATGTTTTGCTCTGACAGAATGTACGAACCCTGAAGAGGCAGAAAATGCTATATAGCCCACTCCCAGACCATCAATGCCAACTGGCAAAAAGGTTATGACCTTGTACTCCCTTGGTTGTTCAGGTATCACATCATGGCAGTGTTGTCTGTTACCACTAGAAGAGGACCCGGAATCAGGGGCGGCTCGTGGCATCGGGCTGCCGGACTGCAGCCCCCTCAAACTTAAAAGTAAAAAGAAAAACAAGAAAAACAAAAAAAAATTATGTTTTTAAATTTCGCGGACTTTGCGCATGCGCAGTAGACCCGACTACCGTCGGTCTATGCGCATGCCAGGACCTGTAGAAGGACACAAGGAGATGTCTGTGCACTTTAAAGTGCACAGACACGCTGGAAGGATAGATCGCGTCCGGACTGCAACAGCAGCAGTCAGAACACTCTCGGGAGGGAGCTTGGGATCTCGTCGTCGGGTAGGAGCTTTGCTGGGATCTCGCGGGGTCTAGTATTGCGCGGGCATATGGAGAACAGACAGGTAAGTGTATTTTACTTTATGTGCTTTTAACTGGATAGAGTTGTGTGTGTTAGTTGGTGCTTTTAACTTGTGTGTGTTAGTTGGTGCTTTTAACTTGTGTGTTAGTTGGTGCTTTTAACTTGTGTGTGTGTGTGTTAGTTGGTGCTTTTAACTTGTGTGTGTGTGTGTTAGTTGGTGCTTTTAACTTGTGTGTGTGTGTGTGTGTGTTAGTTGGTGCTTTTAACTTGTGTGTGTGTGTTAGTTGGTGCTTTTAACTTGTGTGTTAGTTGGTGCTTTAACGTGTGTGTGTGTGTGTTAGTTGGTGCTTTTAACTTGTGTGTGTGTGTGTGTTAGTTGGTGCTTTTAACGTGTGTGTGTGTGTGTGTGTGTGTGTGTGAAAATGCCCCAGGTGCTCATGGTGGTGTGGTAGGGAATACCTCAGGCTTGAACCCTGTACCCTGTATGCAGGTGTTAAAGACTTGAGTTCCCTACACACCACCATTGTAAAAATTGCAGATTTTTGCCTCATATTTGATCTGATCTGTTCCTCATAATATCTGTGGTTTGTAAATGTTACATTGCTTGATATTTGATGGTCTAGTAGTAGCATTGTTGCCTCACAGCTGCAGGTTCTCAGGTTTGATTCTTGGCTGGGGGTCCGTATCTTCTCCCTGTGTTTGTGTGGGTTTGCTTTTGTGTCCTCCCATGTTACAAAGACATGTCTGCATTATTTCTTCCTGGGCCTCTGCTGAAAATTGTTTTTGTTCCAAGTCAGACTGTCCTGATTAACAAATGTTAAATAAAATTGACAGGCATTTGAATTTCAGACTTCAGGTTTCTGAATGTTTAATTCCTTGCAGATTTCATGGTGCAGTGGTAGTATTGTTGCCTCACAGCTATAGGTTTTCTGGTTTGATTCTTGGTTGGGGTGGCTTCTGTGTGGAGTCTGCATCTCCTCCCTGTGTTTGTGTGGATTTGCTCTGGTGCCCTGCCATTTTACAAAGACGTGTCTGCAGTATTAATCCCTGCGTCTCTGCTGAAAATTGTTTTTGTTCTGTCCATGATAAAATTGACCGGCATTTGAATTTCAAACTTCATGTTCTTCAGAATACATAGTAGCACAACCTTTTTTTCTAGCAATTTTCTAAGTTTATAAGATTAATATTTTAAATTTGTCCCTATTTTTGGGACTGTATTCCCCCATTATTGGCTTCATCCAGGTTTTTGTGCTAAGGTTGACAGCTATGGCAAGAACTGAATTCACTGAATATGGACTGTAGAATTGTGCATATTTACTGATAAAGGTGCACTGTAGAATTGTGCATATTTACTAATAATGGTGGACTGTGGAATTGTGCATATTTACTAATAATGGTGGACTGTAGAATTGTGTATATTTACTGATAATGGTGGACTGTGGAAGTCTGAGTAGACTTTTTTTATGATAAATGTTCTCAACTGGGCAGTTTTGCCATTATGGGTGCATATGTTTTGTTTCATTGCTTACTGGAAAAATGTTCAAAACAAATTTAAAACACCCTCTAACAAGTGTACTGTATTGTACAAGGAATATAATTTTAGTACAATGAGGAAGGTGTATCAAAGAGCACATGTATGTTTCATATGCAAGGGGCCTATGATTCGAAAACAGCCCAAAATTCATCTTTATCTGCCACTGGCAAAATGTATTTTCTTTGAATGTGGGTTTCAATACTGTTTCAATGAATGTGAGTTTCAAGGGCAGAGAAGTTTTAATGCTAAGTTTTCATTGTGAGACTGCATTGCTTTGTTTAACAGATGACTTAATGTTTGTGCTGTAAAATACAAAATAAAACTTTCAAATGAAGTCCAACTCATCATTGAAGTAAAGCAGTATGCACATTAGTGTTTATGGTAAATGGAGTGAAATAGCCAAGTAATGGTTCATTGGAATGGCTGCAGAGGCTCCATTCAACCATTATTTTGTCAGGGGCGGCTGCCAGCAAACTCAGACAGGCCCAGCTGAACTATACCTCCCAAGTGTCCAGATTTTCAAAGAATGAATAGATTTTTGCTTCTTATTTTTGGTTTGTTGTTCATAAAATTTGTAGTTTTAATTCCTAAATGATTTGCCAGAAGTCACTAAATAATAAGTTTCAGACTTCATAACCTTCATAAAAATGCATGTTAAAGTAAGAGCCGTTCTATCAACTGTCTCAATTTATACAAGAGCAATTTTAGTACTGTTTATATGTGCCACCAATATATTTGGCCTTGTTCAGATTTACTGCATTAACAGGTTGAGAGGTACATGCAAATAAATTGCTTTATAGAATTAGGCATAGCCAACCTCTCAACTGTCCCCAATTTTGGCTCAAAATGTTGCTCTTCCCCTAATAATCCCTCCATAAAATACCAATTTTGGAAGAAAACATGGAGGGTTTACAATTAAGAAATAACTGTAATAATCAAAGTTATAGATTACTTGAAATACATGTAGATTCTTTTATTTTGTCAGCTGCTCAAGGTAGCAGTACTAATATTAAAGTGTCCCTTCTTTGACAGGTAGCAGCTGTATTGTGTGTCTATTTTATATTTTGCATCACATTTTTGGTCCATTTTTCATAAAATTGTGTTTTTGGCAAATTAGTGACAAATCACTAAAGACTGAAGTTAGAAAATGACAGACATTTGAGTTTCAGATTTTATACCCTTCAGAAAATTCATACTAATGCAAGACCTATTCTATTATATTTCTAAGTTTATTAGAGCAATATTTAAAATTGTCCTTATTGTTGTGCCTTTGTCCCACTTCTGTGTATGGCTTTGTCCAGATTTCTTGCTCTTGAGGTTGAGAGGTATGACAAATGTGTCAGGGCCATCACAGTCAGCCAGAGAGATTTCAAATTGTGATATGCTTGTTGCACCCCACTCCCCATGTAGTGACTCTGGATGTGTCCAAGCAAGGCAAGGAGTAGTTGTATCTACCTTGGATGGGGAGGACACACTGCATAAGTACTACAGTGGCTTTTCATCTGTCCTTGATTTTGCAGAATGGTCTGTTTTCTGTCCTATTTTTGTACTGTTGATTTATGCTTATTACTCAAAGTGCCTGTTGCTCTGTGTTTAAGTAGCAATGCTTTAATAACCATAAGGTAAGCTTGTCTGACATCGTAAGATGCAAGTAAGCTTTAATAAGCATACCGTTAAAGAATTGCCAACATTGAAAGCCTTTCTGTTGTTGTCATGCAGAGAATACTTGACTAGATAATGTATAAGCCTTGGGTATTAAAGGACAGGATTCCATTATTTTAAAAAGCTCATTACACTTGTTGGAGACTTCCAGTCATCTATACAGACTTTACCCGTAAACTAAACAGAATGCCAATCATGTGTGGTCCATAACCTGTACAGTAATCCTTTAAGCAATGTATCTTGAGCTTGTTTCTTGTTTGCTTTTCATTTTTCACTTTTATCATGTTTTCCCCATGAAACAAGTTGTCAGGCAGCAGGTCTTTTTTGGATAAGAAACATTTTTACAAGTGGGGGCATCACATAGATTTCTACTTTCAGCATGTTGCTTGGTACTTTAATAAAGCTGAATATATTATTAGAACTGCAGTGCAAGGAGAAGTGGTTTGAGTTGAGTGCTTCTGGTTTTCTTATACTTGATTTTGACTGGCATTCCAGTAATGTATTTAAAAAGTAATTTATTTTTTCATGCCTCACAACCTTTTGTTTCCATCTAGATATTAAGTAAGCTGTCATGCAGCCAATGCATTGAAATATTTTTATTCTTCTACACTTATTTTTGTCTTGATTGGACTTTCATAATGATGGTTTGCCACCCAGGGCAGCGTATTTAATTAAAATTAGTTTTTTGTGGTTTTGTGCATAGCTCCTCCCCTTTATGGTTGACCACACCCCTTCCCTTTGACCCCACCCATTCAGCGTCTCCTGCAGCCCCCCTGTGATTTGAAGTCACCAGCCGCCACTGCCCGGAATACATAATGAATCACTGCCATCATCTCTTTTATGTACTTTGACATGTCCCAAGGGACTCCACAAGCCATACTCTTGAACTGCCATGGACACTGCTCCCCATGCAGAATCTGAAGAGTTCATCTGGACAGATTGGACTTGGGTCTGAAGAGAGAAAGGGAGTCATTGATTCAGAGATGACTGATCCCTCCACCATTGCAGTTCCTAATTCACAAATGCCAGTACTAGTACCTGGAAGTCCAAGGGATGAAGTGCTGGGTCCAGCAATTCAAGTACCATTGAATTTTTCTTGTATGCAGTCTGGCTAGTGATATTATGTGGATCTTTGATGTCATGAGGCTTAGAAATTTTTTAGCAACTTTCTTGCTGATGCCATACCTAGATGAAAGAAATAAAAAAAAATGTCCTCATAAATCAGAACTTTTGTCTTCTCGACAGGAAGGCCATCCTTTTTACAGTGTCTGTCCAACAATCCAGAAAAACAATTCTTGAGAGGTGTGACGAAGAATTTTTCAAGGTTCTGAAGACTCCAAAGCACCTGGATAAAGAATCTGCACAAATCAGCAAGTTGTCTAAATAAGGAAAAATGTGGATATCTAGGTTTCTGCAATAGGCACCCACTGGGGCCTGACATTTTGTAAACACTCAAGGTGCAGTAAATAGCCCAAAGGGTAATATAGAAAACTGATAATGTAAGACAGCCACAGCAAATCTCAAAAAAAAATCCTAAAATTGGGAGCAGTAGGAATATTGTGATAAGCGTCCTTGAGATTGAGTTAACATAAAACAGTGGCCTAGAAGCAGCATTAGGACCAACTGTAAGGTGAGCATTTTGAATTTCGAAACTTTTACAAAAGTGTTTAGAAAAGACAAATCCAGTAGGGGTCTTCAGGGATGTACCTCTTTTGCTAGCAAAAAGTTTCTGGAGTAAAATCCCTTGCCATTGTGTATCACAAGCTCTGGTTCTATGACCCCTGCTTTCTGCCATGTCATGTAGCACTGGATTAAACAGGTTTGTCTGGTCTGGTGGGTGTGGGGAAATTCCCCTGAAAAGGAGATTTTCTATCCATTTTCAAGTGTATCCCCTCCAAATTATTCTCTGAACCCATTTGTCTGAGACTACTTGTGGCCAGGGGGCAGGGTTGAGATAGAACCTGGGGGGGGTGAAGGGAAGGAAGGGGGGTAGGGGTGCTATGTGACTTTGCGTAGTCATGCCTTTGCAGGAGGTTGATAACTTTTTAGAAAGGACTCCCTCTTATTTGCTTTTAAAGAATTATTCTCCTGCCATTTCCTTTTGGATCTCAGACTTCTCTTGTTCTGTCACTTGAAGGAAGACTCCTTGTTTGGGGAGAACTTGGGTATATGAAATATCCTAGATACCACATGCAATAATTTGCCTGCATCATCCCACTGTTTGAGTCTGTGTAACAGAGGGCCCAAGCACATTCAAAACTTAAATGTGCATTCAGAAGTTTAGGTTTTAAATCATCCAAGAAGTCTGAGTAACCAAGCAGTGTCATCTGAATACAACAGAAGCAGTATTTCTCGAGACTGTATCTGCACATTCAAGCCCATTTCTCAAAGTATGTTCTGAAACATGAGTCACATTAGAAGCAATTTCATTCATATAAGATTTTTGTTCTGGAGGTAAGGATGCAGAAAAATAATCTAAACTGTATGCACACTATAAAATACATTTTTACATATAGCCTTAATAATTTAACATTCTAAAGGCTAGATTACTAAAGAGAGACATCTTTTGTCCTCCAGATCGAACCATTTTCCCTTATGGGTTCATAGGTGTTTACTTAGGCTAGCAACCACAAGGGCCTTTTTAAGCTTAGCCATGCATCCCAAATCTCTGACAAGTTCTGGTACCCTTGATAAGTGTAAGCAGAGGCTTGGGAGATGAAATATTTACAAGCAGTGGCCCGGGAGATGAACCATTTACAGGATGCCTGTGGTCTATTAGGGGAACATAGGTGCCAAACCAAGGATGCATTTCCTGATGTCCTTGAAGGATGCATCTGCAGTCCTTACAAATGGGTTGTCCTGTCGTCAGGCAGCCCTTCGGTCGGCCGGATTCCAAAGTCTGGGTCTGGCCTCGGCTGGTGTCGCACTTCACCCAACGTCATAGCTGCAGTTCTTCGGGTATAAAGGCATCAGCCGACGCCATTTTCCTCAGTGTTTCTTGCCCCAGATGCCCCATTCAGTTGTCTATGTTGCACTTGAATTGGGTTAGGGAGCAACTCTGTTTCACATGAATGGGGATTCTGTTCCAGAGACAGGGTAGTCTCTAGGATACAGACCTGTCTTTTCCAACAGGTCCTATTTATGTCAGCAGGGTGTTGAATAACATGAAATCAAGGACTTTTTATGTGGGCCAGGCAGCTAGGGAGACCATTTAGTAATAAGTATGTCCCCACACAATTAAACCATGCCAGATTGTGCTATCACAAAAATGTTTGAAATTCTTCAGAATTCTTTCAGAATTGACAGTAGTTAAAGCATTTCTAGTATGCAAAATCCAAACACCAAAGCAACAGGTGTGCCAAAAAAGTGTTAAAAATAAACTGCACATACTTTAACCACATTTAGCCACAAAATAATGTTTAATAGCAATTTAAGCTATATTTTTTGTCAGAGAGTATAATCTCCACAGTACATTCACATTACTTGATTTGTGGTAAAATCATGATGTTATGTTTAAAACACACAGCTCAGTCATACATATTGCAAATAACATATAAATGCTAAAAAATCCAAGCTCTGCAATATTTTCCTGACAAAAGATCAAAATAAAGCAGAGCAACATCAGCAAAGACTTCTGACTTTACAAGACAGCCCCTAGTGTATAACAGCATGCACACACACACGCACTGTACCTCTTTGAGAAATACTGAAAGTTTCCTCAGAAACAGTAAAAACAAGCATTTGTCAAAGATTTCCTCAAAAACACTGAAAACAAGAATTTACTGTAAACAGTAACCTAAAATATAAAGATAAATATTTTTAAAATAAAAATAGAAAGAGAATAATATGTAATAGTAAAATCAGTAATGGGATCCCCAAATAGAGCTTACCTGAGCAGTAAGACAGACAAATCAGCACTGGATCCTGTGAAGAATCAGAAAACTTTCTTCTTTGGATGGCAGAAAAAAACAGAACACACACTTCTTGTGATAGCTGAAGGCTTCCCTCTGAGGATATGCTCAGCTAGTCAGCTGTCACAGGAGCGGAGTCTGAGCTTTAGAAAGATGACCAGTACTGGGTTACCTTGGCAGATAACCCAAAGTACCACTGAGGCAGTGGGAATGATGAACATCTTTCATGTCATGCTCCTCAGTCTCCATGGGGAAACATATGCCAAGGTGCTGAAGAAGAGACTTTTTTCCCCCGCAATCAAGGCTTTTGATTTTGCGTTGGTCATGGAACAGGATATTAGCAGATTAGATACTGCTGCTTGCTGTTTGTTTCTTATGTTAGTTTTGTCCATATTTTTGATGTTAAGCCTCATACTTTCAGGGTGGGCATAGGACACCACAAAGGATGTACCCTATTTCTGTTCCGGTTTGAAATTTTTAAGGCCTGAATGTCAAGGTACAGTGAGTATCTGGAGAGTTTCAAATTATAATTCCAAAGGTGTACTGATAACAAATGTACACGGAGCCCCAATAAGTGCACGCTCACCTTCTGTTAACAACTGGAAGAAAACGCTTCTCACCACTGTATGTAAAAAGTATCTCCGTTTATTTCCAACAAGGAATAAAAGACAAATGTCCCAGTAAATATCCACAAAAGAATAAAACAGTTGTTAAGCGCTTTCACCTGCAAATATGGGCTTCCTCAGAACAATGAATAACAGTTGAAAACGTCTTAAATAATTTATTTGGCGCCAAAAGGTGTTTTGAAAAATTAAAAAATTTAAAGGTACATAACCCTATTGGTATGCCCACTATAAATCACTAACCCGCATTCATTCAAATTTACTGTGATAATAAAAATACAAATATATCTGATCATGAATTCTAAGAACAGATAAATAGGTAATTATATTACAATCATATACCTTCTAAGAAGGTTATGAATGTTGATTTTATCATCACCACCGTATAACTTACAACAATATATTGATTACACATCATAATCAAAATTATACAAGTTCCTCGGTTGTAAGATAATTGTGTCTATAAACTGCTTGTTTAAAAAATTCTTATGCAAAACATACTATAAGATGAATCTTTGAAGTATACTCAATGTGTGATTCATACTATCTGATCAACCTTGGCCAGCGATACTCCCCTATGTACATAGTCACCTTTAAAAACACTAGCCTCATCATAAAATTTCAGATAATAAAAAATGATAAATCAGATGTTATCACTACCTAAATATAAGTTTACCCAACCCAAGTGGTTTAAAAGTCATCATATTTAGTATGATTGTATATAACCGAATATAACCTAGTTCAGTAAACATTTTTATGTACTAGTGTGTGCTGTTGATCTATCAACTACAGCATACTGTTTTCATAATTTTTATAATTAACTGGTTCGAAAACGAACCGGGACTGTGTCAGGGTTACCCAACACTTACTGTTGCTCCTATAATGAATAAATTTAGAACTCCAACATACTACTCTTCAGCTGCACTTATAATAGATAAATGCAGATAATCAAATAATGTCTCCCAATCCATAGTTCCTGTACCATCGCTCTTATTAATGTGACCTATAAGGGGTATGTGTTGATGTTTACAACCTAACTGTGAAAAACCTATGCTCGACTAAGGCCTGATGAAATATGTTAAACCCACCAGTCAAATTCAGCCCGCGTACAGAAGATATGTGCGTGCGACCTATTGACGACCTATAATAAGAAACTAAAATCAAAAAGATTGAAAAAAATAAGTCAATCGTTAAATAAATTAGACTACATAAATAACTATTGTAATAAAAACCCAACACATCTATAAATGAGGGACTGGTTGTGTTCTCTTAAAAATTATTTCTATACTAAAAAAAAAAAAGATATATATATATATATATATGTACACTTAGCTGTGCAGAAATGATAAATAAGAGTATGAACATGAGTGAAATGTCCTATATAGAAATACTAACAAAAAAAATGATGAAATAATAATAAAAAATAATAATGATAATAAATGTATGCATTGTATTCATTAATGTAATAAGATGGGTTTTAAAGAAATGCTGTCATTCAGCCCTGGTGCGGTAGTTGCATCAAGATAAATTTGCCACCATACTTCCTTATACATTAAGTGCATCTTAGAGTCTCCTCCTCTTACATCAGGTTTGATATTATCTATTATTGCAAATTTAAATCCTTTCTTGTGGCCCTCAGTTTCTGTGTGTCTTGATAAAGCATTAGTAGAATCATTCTTCTTAATTTTATAAATATGCTCGTAAATACGTTTGTTTAACCTTCTCTCGGTCTTTCCCACATAGAAACCGGGACATTCATTGCACATCGCCAGGTATACTACCATATTAGAATTGCAATTTCCCTTTGAGAACTTTATCTCAGTTCCCATGATATTTTGCAATTTAATTCCCTTATCTTCATAAATATACTTGCATTGACTGCAACATCCGCATTTCTTAGTATAATTTTCAGTTGAAATGTTACTCATCCCATCACCTTGCGTGTGATGTTCCAACAACTTTTTTAAGTTTTTACCCATCTTATATACTATTCCTGGTTTCTTTCCCATTAAAGCTGATAATATGTGGTCACCTGTAATTAAGTACCAGTATTTGGTTAATAAATCAGTAATATCTTTAGATGAAGGGCTGTATAATATAATATAGGCTCTGTAATGATCACAGTTAGTTGTAACCCCTATATTGGTACACAGATGTATGTTGATGTCTCCTTATATTTTACTACAGGACCCTAAAAGGGGTTTGTATTTCTTCCCCCATTCATCAAGGACATATTGTGTCACATTATTCATCATATCGACAGGATATCCTCTGTCTTTGAACATGTTGGTAATATTCACCAACGCTTTCAGCCCAAAAAAGCAGCCAAATATGAGACACCAACAAGTTGTATTTTTAGCGCTTCCATTCACATTTAATGCAGAGTGAACTTCTTCAGAAAACCGTTTTTGGTGTTGTGCTTTACTTTGTTTGGTGCTACAAGTGGTTTCTGAATGAATGAATGTTGGTAATATTATTAATTTCACAAATCAGTGTTCCTTGGTCAGATGTCATTCGTGAGGCCCTGATGCATTGGCCCTTAAAAATATTATACTTTAGTTTGGGGGGGTGGTAACTGTGATATTCTAAGTAATCATTGGAAAAAGTGTCTTTCCTATGTATTTTAGAGTGTCATTTCCCATTCTTTTCATAAATGAAGGTGTCCAAGTAGGCTAAACCATCTATATTGTATGAATAAGTACATTTCAAAAATTCATTACTTTCATTGAGGAACTGTGTAAATTGTTCCAACTGATCTACACTAGAATTCCAAAGAAAATAGATATCATCAAGAAATGTAGAATAGTGTTTGATGTGGGGAAAAAATGAACTGGGAAAAAGTGTGTTAAATTCCCAGTCCAACATGACCAGGTTGGCAAAAACTGGAGCACATGCCACTCCCATAGCTACCCCCTGGTCTGTTTGAAATATTCCCCTTCAAAATTTATGAAATTATCTAAAACTAGACTCATACATTCCGTGAATACATTGATTTCATCCCCCTCTAATTCAGAAAATTTCCTTATACTGTTTGAAAAGGCTTCGAGTCCTTCCTCCTTAGGAATACAGGAGAATAAGTCAATCACGTCAATAGTGACAAATAACCATCCCTTTTTCCACATTTCAGTAGGAAATGCCTTCAAAAATTCCCATGAATCCTTCACCATATGTGTTATTTTCCCATATATGTGCTTCAATCTCACATCAATGTATTTCCCTATAGGGAAAGTTTTGGATTCGCTTCCAGAGATAATGGGTCTAAATGGTGGGTCATCCACACTTTTGTAAATCTTTGGTATTCCTACTAAAGTGGCCAACCTAGGATGTTTAACTGTCATGAAATTGTATAATTCCTTACTAATTCTACCATCTAATAAATATTCCTCTAACTTTGAATCGATTCTCCGATATGCAATATTTATTTCATCGAGTGAAATTGATTCGTAGTTGCCAGTGTCATATAAAATATCATACATTTTCCTATTATATTCATGACTCCCATATATGACAATACCCCCACCTTTATCAGGTTTCATTACCCTGATGTCAGAATCCGTTTGCAATTCATGTAATGTTTCTTTTTCTTCCTTAGTTAAATTACTACTTCTTTCATTAGGTTGTACCCCCCCACCTTTATCAGGTTTCATTACCCTGATGTCAGAATCCATTTGTAATTCATGTAATGTTTCTTTTTCTTCCGTAGTTAAATTACTACTTCTTTCATTAGGTTGTGTCCTATATCAGTTGTAAAATTCTCTTGTCAATATTTTTTCATACAATTCAACAACTGGGTAATTTGGGGGTATGAAAGAACTCTTAGCTGTAAATTCAGAGGTGGTGTGATTCAGTAATTTTCCTTGCTGTTGTTTGTTATTGTAGCTTTTATCTTTAAACATAATAGCCAAGTTCATCTTCCTTGTGAATTTTTTTAATTCACATATACTGTTTACCACATCATACCTAGGTGTAGGAATAAATGTTATTCCTTTAGCTAAAATGTTAAAATGTCCTTCATGTATTTTCAATTTAGAATAATTATAAATGTTAAATCCATTTAAACTGTATTGAAAATTTCCATTTTTCCTTATTACTTCATCCTTGGAAATGCTATTACTTGCTGTATTTAGCATCTCCTCCTGTGTATCTGTTTCTGTATGGTTGTCCCTGTGTCGCTTGTTCCCTCCAAAAATTTGAATTCCTTGGGGTATATTCCCTCTCTGCATACCCTTCCTGATATTGATCAACTGAACCATTCCACTGATTTGTTTTCCCATTTCTTTTCTCTGTGTACCATATATATGCAGTCCCATTCTTATATTGATTTAAACCTGTCTAAATTTTTTTGTGTTTTGTTTTGCACATATTTTGCATCCACCTTTCGGCGAAATTAAAATTGTTTTTATACAATCTCTCCCACTCAGGAAATAGTAAATCTTTTAAAATAAGCTCATTAAGTTTTTCAGTTTCATGAACCAACTTACTTAACTTTTCGTCATTGTGTTTTAACAATTGCATCAATTTAAAACCACATTCATCAAAAAAAGTGTTGAATTCATCCATTACATTAGCAGTCATATAGATACCCATAGGTATCTTAAAAAATCTTAACCCTTTAGGTACCATTTTCATCTCCATACACTTCTTTATATACGCATTGTCAGTTTTTACTCCATTAATGTTTTTAAGATACTTTCCCATGGAGTAAATCTTCTCCTTCAAGGTACCCCCTTTAACCATATAATTATTCTGAACTGCACTGGGCTGTTCCACATGATCTAAATCACAGCCCATAGATAAAAATTGGTTAAATTGGGTCTCCTGTCCATCTTTACCCTTATCCAGGTTCCCATTGAATGAGTTATTATGATTTACAGTACCTTTGGGATATTGTGTGGCTCTTCCAACCACATTGGAATACGTCTTAGTCGGATGTGGTCTCTTGGGTTTTGTTCCCAGTCTAACAGCTTCTTCATCAATATCATAGACTGAGAAATCAAAAGTAAAGTCCAATAAGTTCATTTTGCTACTATTTAGGGGTTCAGTAATGTTGAATGGTAATTCGATGTCAATCGGACATCTAGTCCTGTTGGTTGTCTGTCCATTAGGTATGGCCATACTATCCTCCAACTCAATACTGCCCTCAGGACGTGGTTTGTCCCCTTTTCCGACAGGATGTGGAAGGCTTGTACTAGATTTGTGCTCAATCTTTGCATTACCACCATCACTGGTAGTTCTATCACCATATGAGGCCGAAATACTGGCTCCGTTGTGATTAATATGCACCTTAGATGGTTGGACCAGATCAACAGTCACTTTTTTAACTAGTTCATATAATTTGCCAACCTCATCCTTCAAGACAGTAAGCTCCTGCCGGAGTAGTGTGAGTTTGTCATCATCTTCCTTTTGCGCAGGTGAACCTTCACCGGTGGTCTCCATGCCTAGGTCGACTACTGAATAATTTCAAAGGTGTACTGATAACAAATGCGCACTGAGCCCCAATAAGTGCATGCTCACCTTCTAACAACTGGAAGAAAACGCTTCTCACCGCTGTATGTAAAAAGTATCTCCATTTATTTCCAACAAGGAATAAAAGACAAATGTCCCAGTAAATATCCACAAAAGAATAAAACAGTTGTTAAGCGCTTTCACCCGCAAATACGGGCTTCCTCAGAACAATGAATAGCAGTTGAAAACATCTTAAATAATTTATTAGTTTCAAATTATGAGATGCAAGGTTTGATTCTTTTTTGTTTGCAAATGTTGCTGACCTCTTAGACTGAAGTAATTGTAATCCATAATTTGCATTGGAGAGATTCATGGCTGGTTGTGAAGCATTTAAGATGAGCAGCAGCCTCCAAATCAAAGGTCATGATTCTGTCTTGGCAAAGGGTGGGGTTGGCATCTGCAGGTGGGTGGGAACAAATGTCTCAGCTTGGTGGAATTTGTGTATTGGGGTTTTGTTCAGAAGTGAGGGTGATAGAGATTGGGAGATTGAACATGAGTTAGATGCAGCAGTACTGCAGGAATAGTAGTGGTAATAGTGTGAGATCCAAGTTCAAGGGTAATGCTTCCAATATAACATCCAGTCTGTCCTCATCCTCTCCTGTGATCATGAGCTTTGGATAGTTAGTGAGAGGATAAGACTGTAGATACAAGCAGTAGAGGTTGAGTTCCTTCACAGTATATTTGGGTTCACTTTTTATAATAGTATGAGGAGCTGAGCAATCCAGGAGGAGATGAGGGTTCAGCCACTGATCCTCCATGTCTAGGGGAGTTGGTTGAGGTGAGTTGGGACCTTGAGGGTGCTCCCTGTATGCTTTCCTAAGGAAGTGTTCCATATATGGCTCAGTTGGAATAGGCTCTAGGGCAAACCCGGGATGTGTTGGTGGGCTTGTATGCTTTAGCTGGTCTAGGAACACATCAGAATCCCAAAGAATGAGTAGCTAGCTTTTTCTGGTGAACAAACATGTTGAAACCTTTGGTGTCATTGCCAGCACCGGCACAACCTTTGGACCAGATTATAGATTCTTTTACCACTTCGCTTCCAGTAGCTACCCAGGCTCCGAGTCCCCTCAGCACCTAGCATTGTTTTTCTTAACACCAGTTTTAAAGCTAGAAACTTCGGCACCATCAGTGGACCTGATATCCTTCTTCTATAGGACCCGTCCCTAGGTCATGTATTCAGGACCTGAGCCACCTTGATTTCCCTTCCACAGCATGTGGTGTGGCCTGTGGACCAGCTTTTGGCAGCCAGGGAGTTATCCACTCCCTCCAGGATCCATTCAGATCTGAAGTCTTCTGCTATGACACACTTTCAGCACCCATTACCTCTGCACCGATACACCTACTTTCTTCGGTTCCAACGTCATCCTTCGGTCCACCGTCCTTGCGGAGCCAATGCCTCCTCAATCTGGGGATTGGAGGACGGGCGCTTTGAGCTGAGGCACAGAACCCTTTCTCCTCCTTTCTGCCCTTAGTATGGGGGAGTCCTTGGCAGAAGACATGGATTATGTTCTTCAGGAGGGTCCCCCTCGGTCACCTTCTTCAGGGACATCCTCGAAACCCAGAAGCAGCGGGTGGTTAGAAACTCAGCAACCCTTCGTCCGAGGGGCCTGTGTTTCTACAGGCTTTTCGCACCAGCTCATGGCTGAGCGCATGAAAGACCCCTCACACCTTTGACACTATTCTCCATAGACAGGACAAATACTTTTTCCCTGTGGACAGTCAGCATTGGCCCTAAGGGTTACCAGTTGACACTATGGCGCTCACAGTGGTCACTAAGAAGGACGTGGCTGAAGGAAAATCACACTGTTCATCCACCCAATCCTCTCCTGTTTGGTATCTACTTCTCTGAAGTACAGGCTAACACAGACTGTCTTTGGCTAATGAAGTTCGCAGATGACTGCAAATTAGGAGCCATAATCAAAACTCCTAATGATGTGGACATCCTACAAAAGGGCCTGACTGAGACAGATGGCTGGTGCCAAAGCCATGGCCTCAAGCTCAATGCCAAAAAGTGCATTGTCATTCTCTTTGGTATAAACTCTGCACCCATGGCCATGAACTTAACACATAGGCGGTAGTAAACTTAACACTGAAAGTGTGATAAGAGTCCTTGGGTCACAGGTGGACAGTAGTCTCTCCAATGATAATCACATCACCACAATAGTCAGGCAATCCTTCTACGTGGCACACCTCGTCACAAAAGGTTTCTCATCCAGGTAAAAAGAGGTCATTGTTCCCCTGTACTCGTCACTCATTAGACCCATTGTAGAGTACAATGCCCCTTTTGGTATGTACCTCAGAAGACATCTACAACAACTGGAAAGACCACATAAATACCTTACAAAGAGGATTACCGGCCTCAAACAGATGCCCTATGCAGACCATCTCAAAAATCTCCAGCTTTACTCCGTCGCATATCACCTACTCAGAGGCGATCTCTGCCTAACATACAAAGCTATGTCAAACCCAGAGCTGTTGGACATGCTCAACTTAAAGAAATCCCAATCCCTCCAAACTACACGCTCTAGGGACATAAACCTTGTCACCACAATAAACAGAACATGCTGAAGGGATAGATTCCTGTCCCAGAGACTTCCCATACTCTGGAACAAACTACCTATCTATATCAAACAAAGCTCCTCATTAACACTCTTCAAGAAAAATCTTGATGATTGGATGGGTAATAGGAAATTCACCCCGGGGATCACTTCTGTGGCCCTGATTGACAGTAGCACAGGAAAATAATTTTCTTGGGTGGCGAAAGCCAGGGTACCTTTTTGGCTAGGCTTATATAGGCCCTAGGGCCAATAGCCTAGTACCTACCTATGAACCTATAAATGTATATAGTGTTGCTGTTGAGCACAGGAGTAATAACACCAGATGTCCTCCTATTCCTCTGTTGCAGTGTTCTTTGTATGATATCATTATAGTAAGATTTTACACAACTAATCTTTGTACAAAAGTAAGATTTTCATTCTTTTAAAATGTGACATTAAAAATTTTTTATTTAAAAATCTCTGTTCAAATGTTTGCTTTTGAACTAGGATGTTATAGAAGTAATTTCTTACAATTTGCTTCAAACTGTTTACTGTTTTAGAGATGCAGCCCTTTATATACAGGGGATATTTGGGTACAGCCATTGAACATAGTTATTAATGTATTTCTGATTTCTTGCAGGAGCTACCTTTGTACTGTTCTGGAGGACTGAGATTCTTTTGGGACAACAAGTTCGACCATGCAATGGTTGCTTTCTTGGACTGTCTACAACAGTTCAAAGAAGAGGTAGAAAAGGGTGAAACTGGTTTCTGTCTCCCATACAGGTACAGTATAAGCAGTATCCATTAAACATGTTTTGCTTGAAATACTGTAATGAATTTTGAGCCAGTTGTGTCACCGAAGTCATGATATCAGACTAAACCAGTATACTTCAGCTTTACATTTTCACTGTGATCCTTATTGTGATAAGCCACTTTTGTAAGATTTAGAGTTACTTGTTTAGACTTTGAATGAAGATTTTTTTCCAGCCCATATGACAGATGGGCATTGTACATATCCAGCTTGGCAATAACTGGGGCCAGTAACAAGCTTTCAATGTGTTTTTGGCTTTATGACCACTTTTGTCTGCAGCGATGCATCTTGTACTGAATTTTTAACCTAGCTCCTAGGGGTGCCCTACCCAACTTGACTCCTCTAGCTATCATCACAACTGAGACCATCCCTTTTGCGTCCTCCTCCAGTTCTTTTCACACCTTGTGTTATTGGTTGGTCCTTGATGTGTCCCCTAAGACAGAGATTTGTCTCGACAGACAATACAACATTGCAGCTCTTATGTGGACTGCTGTAGCACTATATTTGAATTTGACTGTGGCCAGAAGGGGATCATGATGTAAGCAAGCTGACCTAGAGTGAATCAAGGGAATAGATTCTTATCAGTTTTCCTGGTTGTACTTTCTGTTGCTGATTGTGGCAACTTCAGCCTTTTTCTGAAAGTTATTAATATGGTACACATGTGTGCCCCCCAACCCCACCCAAGAAGAAGACATAACCACTCAGTCTTTCCTGGTCTGGCCATTTGCAACAGCTTGTTCATTTTCTGACCCAAGATCAATGGCAGTCCAGATCTCCAGGATGGTTGCAAGCTGATCAGCAGCTTAATGTCAGTTCTCCCAATGTGAAAAATGAAATTGAAAAGTAAAAGCCAGTGATAATTGACAGCTTGATTAAAATTAAGTACTTGACTAGTAAGTACACTGCCTGGATGTCAGCAAAGAAATGATTTAGAGAACCTGGAAGGAAAATCAACCATAAAATGTAATGGGAAAACACTGGCTGGGAAGAATCCTGCAGCCATTCAGCAAAAAGCAGTTCAGGCTTCAGCTTTGGTACAAGAGATGATTTCTAGTTATTTAGATTAAAAAATAAATCAATGTGCTCAGAGGCAATTCAAATAAATGAAACCTTGAAGGAGTATAACAAAAGGTTGGAAAAATAGAAGAAGCTTTAACTAGCTAGATGAACTGATAAAACTGCAAAAATCAGAGGAGTACACGAAAAAAAGGCTGGCGAGTAAGAGACTTCTCAAGAAGAGCTGTTTCAAAAAATGGTCTAGTTAGAGGATATGGCACACAAAAGAAACCTGAGATTTTCTGCTGTACCAGAGAACCTGGTAGGAATTTTATGAAAACACAAATAAGCAACTGGGCTGGTATTCCACAACAGGATTTGTTAATTGAAATGGCACATCGAGTGTATGCTCCAAATCTGACCATGAGAAAGCAGCCAAGACCTGTATTAGTAAAGATGCAGTCATACCAGCAGAAAGAGTTTATCCTGACAAAACTGTGGCAGAAGGGAACCATATTAAAACCGAAGAGAGCAGAGTGTTTGTGAAAAATGATTTATTCACTGTACACCAGGCAGAAGATGAGCAAATTTACCCCAGCAGCCAAGCAATGCCAAGAGGTAAGTGTGAGATTCAAGCTGTTTTATCCAGTTGTCTAATTTTTCCTACAGGATCAGAGATTTTTTTATGTAGTACAGGTGAAGGGGGAAATAAAGTTTTTTACAAAAAGTGAGCCAACAAACAGAATGGGGCTCTGCTTCTCATTTGTCTAACAATCAAGCTCATACAGAGACCAGTGAAATCTTTTCCAACGTTCCAAAGGAAAATGCTTGAGAGAGAGAGAAAAAAGCACAGTAGTTGACAATAAAAAAGGGAGTTCGTTGGAATTGAACCCCATTTTATGTCATTAATGTTAGAAAGACACCAGGCGTGAGTAACTGTAAGTAAAACAATGTTTGTTCTTACTAGTATTTGTATAAAACATCTGATATAAAATGCATGTTGTTATTAAGAATTATAACATTTTTAATTATAGTTGCATAGACCTGAAGGTTGACCATTTCAGTTGACTGTCTCGAGGTTTTAAGTTTATTCCTAATAGCAAATCTGACCTGAATAAAGTTATTTTGGATGTTGAGACTTTTATGAGAAAATTCAACTTTGAAGCTATGTTTGAGGGAGTAAGTAAAGGGACAGACCCTGAAATTTTAAAAAGGAAAAGTGAATTTAACCCACCACTACATCCCCAAATTAAGAATTTTGAAATGGTAGTGGAAAAAGAATTAAGGCAGGTAAATACTTTCCCTCACAGGTTTAAATATAATCTTACGGCCGGGGAGTGGATGGTTTTAAAGGAACTTAACATCGAAATATGCGAGTGATGAAACCGGATAAGGGGGGCTCCGTGTTGATGGACAATGTCGTAAAAGTAAAGGTAAGATGATAGACATCTTGGGCGATTTGAGCACCTATAGGAGTGTGTCCAGAAATGAAAGTTTTGTTGCATATAAAAAGATAGATTTGGTTATTAACGACTTATTGTTGGAAGGATTGATTGATCTGCGCACTCACAAGCATTTATATGTAGCTCAGCCAAGGATTGCTACTATTTTTGGAATACCCAAGGTGTAAAAGGACCCAAGAGACCCCCCCCCCTTTAAGACCAATAGTATCGGCTGAAGGGTTAAAGACTGCACCAATAGCAAAATATTTAGACAAAAAATTTGTCTATTTGGGGCAAGAAAAGAACAATATTGAAGGACTCCTGGTATTTTTTAAAAGGAGTTGCAATGGACCTGTGCTTTGACAATATTATTTTTGTTAGTCGATATAAAAGACTTGTTTACTGTTATACCCCAGGAGTTGGGGTTAACGTGGCTGGAAGAGGCTTTGGTAGACAAGGCATGTTCATCCACTAACCAGTTGTTAGCCATTTTATAACTAATGGAGTTAGTATTAAAAAATAGTTTAATATTTTATGGGGGGGAATTTCTTCATCAAATTAAGGGTTTGGCAATGGGGGAAAATTGTGCTAATATATTCTTAGCATGGTGGGAGAAAAAATATGTATTAAACTCTGAATATAGTGGTTGTTGGTCCCACTTCCAGAGATTTTTAGACGATATATGTATTTTTTGGAGTGATACAGTGGAAAAGTTGCAAGAGTTTTTGAATTATATGGATACCACCACCTCTTTGGAGTTTACCAGCCCGATAAACAAAGATGGGCTTGATTTTTGGATATGATTTTATTTGACAAGTGAGGGTATTAAGTCAAACATATTTCGAAAAGATACTTTCTCTAATTCATATAAGGGTCAGTTAATTCGTGCATCCAGGATGAGTTCTTTGGACATTGACTTTTCATCTGAATGTGATTTTATTGAAAGTTTATTTATTCAAAGGGGTTACCCGACAGAACTATTGGTTGACATTCATAATTATGTAAGCAATTTACATCATGTTAGGTACTACCCATTGTTGGGTAAAGGGCTGGATACAAACCAACACTTATTAAGGGATTCTGACCCCTTAGTTTATTCAGGAGCCCTTACTTTAGATTTTAATTTAGATTCAAAGATGGTAGTGAATGTGATAATAAAGGAGTGGAACAAGTTTACATCACTTACTGACCTTAAGGGTATTAAAAAGGGACCCCTGAATATTAGTTATAAGAGAGGCAAAAATTTGAAGGGCTTGCTTGAGAGTGGAGGGTCATCGAAGGTTGGTAACACTACAAAGAGAAAAGGTACTTCTAAATGTGGCTGATGCACACAATGTACCTCCTTTATAAGTACCTTTATTGGAAATAAAGGTACTTATAAATGTGGCTCATGCACACAATGTACCTTTATTTCCAATACAGATCAAGTTTTTTTTAAAAAGTAGGAATAAATGGATTTATGGCAAATATTTCAGTAATTGCAACACCAGTGGTCTAGTATATTTAGTTATTTGTAAGACATGCGACACCTTTTATGCGGGCAAAACTGACTGGAAATTAGAGACGAATATATGAGCATATTTATGATGTTAGGAAAGGAAATGCTAATAATGCTTTATATAAACATTCTAAGGATTGCCCAAGGGCATCGTATGAGTTTTTTGTTTTAGAGGTAGCTATGCCTGATGGGAGGGTTGGTGCGTGGGAGACTATACTAGAGTATAGGGAATTATTGTGGCAGATTACTGTAGATGCAGGCAGGACCCCAGGGTTAAATGAAAACATCTCAATAGCACCTCTACTGAAACTCAGGTCTGCCAAGCTATCATATATAATATATATATTATATTTTTTAGAAAACATTTTTAGAAATAATTTTATGGTATTTTACTATGTTATATGTAGATGCTTTATACTTTTGAGAAGGGATGGGTAGGTTTTAGCTTTTATTACTATATATTTCAAGTTTTTAGGGTTTGTAATTATGACATTTGTACACTAGGTGGCATGTGTTGTACTTTTATCTTTTTTAAAAATTTTATTCTACAATTTTATTGGATATTTAATGATTGGGGGAATTATTTAATGGGCTTCAGCTGTGTAATTATTCTGATGAAGTTCCTGTGAACAAAAACGTATTTGGAGTGTTGTCAGCATTAATCTTGTGGCATTAAACGGTGGAATTTGTGACCTTGTTTGCTTCCTTACAGCCTGTTCTTGGGTTCGTTTTGGTGTTTACTGTGGTTGGAATCCCCTTTTTCACTTTTTGATAATTAGCAAAGTAGTTTTGTTTAGTGTGTAGTCGGAGGTATTTTAAATGTGGAAGGAATCTCTTCAATGACTGTTATATGTGGTAAAAGATATTAAAGTAATAAAAGTATTATAAGAAATATAGGCTTTATAGTATAACGAGTGAATAAAGCTGGACAAAAGCAAGTTTAATATTAATATGCTATGATTCTGGGCTGTGGGGGTGGAGTGTAAAAGTGCAAAGATTATATGTAGAATTAAGATATTTTTCTTATTTTTAGAGAGGTGAATGTCTACATTAATGCCCTTGGCTTAAGCTATAAACAAATGTTTTGTAAGGAAGTAGGCTTGAAAAATGAGAAAATTATGAAAGCTTTGAAAAATGCTAAGCTTCTTACATCTGCAAAGATACAAGCTTGTTTTTTTTCACTCAATGCCACTATGGTTGTTTACCTTGCTTCCTGCCAGTCTTGTATGGGTTTTTACATCTGCAAGACTGAGCATAAACTAAGGGAAATAGTGTACGAGCATATTTACCACATTAGGAAAGCCAAAACAGACAACGCTCTCACAAAACTAGAAAACCCTGGTCATTCCATCACATTCTGGGTGATCGACCAAATTAAATTTGACATCAGGGGTGGTCCATTAGGCTTAAAACTTGAGGTGAAGGAGCTGATTTGGCAGCTTAGAACCAGGGCCTATGTGACACCAGGGTTGAAACGTATGCTCTTTGGCATGTGTCTGGAAACTGATGAGTTTAAAGCATTAATACAAGGCTAATATTCAGGTGAATAGACATGTAATTTGGGGCACTCTTTGTGTTTGTTATATACACACAAATTTCTCCCCCCTCCTCCCTTATGCACAAGTACGTGCATTTATGACATTCAACTGAAATTTATTCAGGTTGATTAGTGACATGTAACAATTTTTATGTACACAATAACAAATATTGTTTTTTGGGTGTTTTAGCTGGCTTTTTCATGTGTATTTATGTATTCTTTGTATATGTACATATGAATTTGAGTATTAAGTCAATAGGAAAGTGTATATAGATTTTTTTACACAATTGTTTATACAATTTTTAGGTGCATGTGTTATAGAAATGAGAATTGTATCAGGTGGCATGGTGTCATGTGAGGTGACTGAACATGTGACTATGAATCTGGTTTTAAATATGGCTACCATTCTTTTAACTAGTGTCTGATGAAGTTTAGTATAAGAATACTTGATGAAAGCGCTAACTGTAAAAGTTTAAGAATTACTGTTTCCTGCCTATTTTTTGTTGTTTTTCAATAATTCTAGATTTGTGGTAGTAATGGGTTGTTGGCAAGGGAAGAGGACTACACTGGCACTTGTTTATATTCCACTAAAAACTGCTATTATGGAGCTTAAGAATTTTTATGGAGAAATAGCTTTCGACAGGGAATATTATTTATAGCTAGGGACTACAAATTACAATTATGTACTCATTATAACTATGCATCTGTTTTGTCCATTTTCATTCTTCCTCAACATATAGATTATGGATCCAACCTCGGATTTGACTCGGCCGCATTCCACAGCCTTGTGGATCAAAAACTCTCGAGCTCCTCTGTCTACCCATAATGCCCTAGTCATCCTACAATACTGTAGGTCAAGTTTGCTTCCTTATAGATCCAAAGATATAATAGAAAAAAAGGAGATAACACTAAAGGTAGGGTTCAAACCTGGGACAAAAGATTTGAAAATATCCATCAGATCACTCCAGAAGATGACAGGATGGGGGAAGGAGGAAAGGGAGTTGAGGAAGAATGAAAATGGGCAACACAGGTGCATAGTTGTGGTGAGCACATAACTTTAACATCTGTTGTCTTTTTCATTCTTCCTCAACATATGGACAAGAGTCCCCAGCTATGTGAATTTTGGGTGGCCCTCGTGGAAGGATTGGAACTGCCAAACCAAATGCAGCTCTTGCAGACATCAAATCTATTGTGTAATGAGCAATAAAGGTATGGGCATTAAACCAGGTAGCTGATGCACAAATATCAATTGAAGTTCTAGACCAGAAGGCAGAAGTGGCCATGGATCTAATTGAATGTTCCTTAGAAGGTTTTGGTAAGGAGAGACCTTGCTGAGAATATAAAAAAATATAAATAGTAATTCATTTGGCCATGGTGACTTTAGAAATTGGTGATCCCAATCTGTTTGGGGAGAAAGACAAACTGGTCGGTTTTCCTGAAATCCTTTGTCCTGTGTAAACAGAAATATAGTTGTCTAAGTACATCTAAAAGATGTAACTTGTATTCTTTGTTATTTGCAAAATTAGAGAAGAAGACAAGCAAATGAGTTGATTGACTGATATTCGATTCAGAGGCTACATTTGGTAAAAAGGATGGTGTCAGAAAAATATGCATTAATGTGTGTGCTTAATGCTAATTAGAAACTAAATAAGTTAACACGTTTTTCATTCTATTTTATATGCACTATTTTATATACAGCTGAGTTTCATATGAGACTAAAAGATGCTTTTGAAACTGAAGTGTGCTTTCTGAAACTTGCAAGATGCCCTCTGACCTAGTAATTGCTAGCACAGCAATATTCATGTTTATGCCTTTTGGAAATGTACTTGAAAAGCAGGTGATTATCTGCTAGGTCAGGAAGCAAAGAATGAACAATGCTATATTCTGTAATGTAATGATTTTGAACAATTAGCTCTGTTCGAAGTATGAGAACATGCACAGCTGCAGAAGTTAGAGATAACATAGACAAAGGACTGTTGGAGAAATGAACTGCAGTCTATACTTGCTTTGTGCTCAAATTAGCCATAGTACCTTGAATGGTAACATTGCATATATCTAACCGGTGGTAGCCAAGGCCACATTGTTTTTCTTAGGAAGTTTCTCACAAAAATTGTTAGTACAAGCAGAAAATCATATAAACAAGCACTACGAAATGATGATGTTAAAACTTGCGATTTACTACGTCAGCTTGGAAGGCAATGTCTTATTAGAAAATGTATAGAAATGCCTGCATTTCCTGATTCTAGTTAGACAAACTCTGTATTAGCACGATGTTCATCGTGCATACAGCTGCAGTCATAACAGATGGGTTCTCCTGTCAGGCGGGTCCTCGTTCGGCCGAATTCCAAAGTCTAGGTCCGGCGTCGGTTGTCATCGCCTCTTCCCTGACATCAGTGCGCCAGGGGTATAAAAGAACCAGCCGACGCCATTTTCTTCAGTCTTTCTTGCCGCGCGGTGCCCGAAGCGGAAGCAGTTCGCAAGTGCCAGTCGGCCAGCTCCTGAAATTACGAAAATTTTGCAACCGAAGTCTTCTTTAAAGCTAAGTACCCAGTTGGGGAAACTTTTCTTGCCTCAGACCGATGTCAGACAAAGTTAATAATTGTATTTCTTGTGGGAAGCAAATACCGCATAAGGATTTTCATTCCCTCTGCATTCCTTCCTTAGGCCCAGACAACGACGTCTCGGTCTGTCGTTTTTGTGCTGCATTCAACAAACGCACCATTAAGCGTCGGGTGGAGTTCGCCCAGCACTATTTTGGCAAAAAATTTAACTATATTATGTCGTCGGATACTCCAACTCCAGTTTTGTCTAAAAAACGCAAAGATAAGGACCGACACACAAGGTCCGCGGCCTCTACCGACACCACGCCAAAGCCGACTACAGGTGGTCTGGTTCTCAGCGAGGCGCCTACGCAGCCCCTGCCTACCGACGACACTTCTTTGGCGGTGTCTTCTGTGCCTGAGGTCGCAGGCTCCTCGGCCCACACTCCGACTACAGATACCGAAGCCACTCTTGGTGGTGAATCTCAAAATGTAGACAGGTCTGCCTCCTCTCAAGGTGTCTTCAGACCTTTCTCTTCTTTTTCTATCAAGGCTTTCACTAAGTCTAAAGCAGCCATGCATTCTAAGAGACAAGCTCCACAGGGCCCTTCTCCAGGCCCCATGCCTAAAAAACAGATGCTTAAAATGGCTGAGGATTTGATTACTCTTATTAGGGGTTCTCAACCCCCCCGGACAAAAGGCCCAGAGTGGAGGAAGGATCCCCCTCCTCTGACCAGGCCTCCATTATTTCAGAGCCACACAGGTACAAAAAGCACTCTCTAAAGCCAAGAATGCAGCATCCATGGGACCATATGACATCCCGGGCTGTGTACTACATGAACTACAATATGAACTGGCACCTCACCCAAGTGTCATGTTTAATCATAGCCTCACCTCAGGTTTCATGCCCACTGAGTGGCACAGAGCTACAGTTATCCCAATCCACAAGGGGGGATCCACCTTGGATCCCGGAAACTACCGTCCCATCAGTCTGACAAGCCTTATCTGCAAGGCCATGGAGCGTATTATCATGGAACTTATAAACAAAGACATTGGCAACCTTCAAACACTGGACCCCACCCAGTTTGCGTTTGTGAAAGGCCGATCTTGTCTCCTGAACCTGATTGGCTTCTTTGAATCAGTCTCCAGAGCCATGAACAAGGGTAAGGTGGTCCACACAGCCTATCTAGACCTTGCCAATGCCTTTGACACCGCCCCCACTCTGGAATCATAGATAAACTTACTAAGTTGGGCATTAATCCCTGTGTCACCCAATGGGTTGCTAAATGGCTTACTGATAGAACCCACACTGTAAAAGTAGCCGACTCCAAATCCAGCTCCAGACAAGTGACAAGTGGAGTACCTCAGGGTTCACTCCTGGGGCTGCTCTTGTTTGGCATCTACTTCTCTGAAGTACCGGTCAACACTAAGGGACTCTGGCTAACAAAGTTTGCAGATGACTGCAAACTGGGAGCCATTATTGAATCCCCAAATTATGTGGATACTCTACAAAAGGGCCTTACAGAAACAGATGCTTGGTGCCAGAGCCATGGGCTCAAGCTCAATGCCAAGAAATGTATTGTTATCCCCTTTGGGAAAAAACATGTATCCATGAATTACCATATAGGTGACAGTACACTAAACACAGAAAGTGTGATAAGAGACTTAGGGACACAGGTGGACAGTGGTCTCACCTTCGATAACCACATTGCCACAACAGTCAGGAAATCCTTCTATGTGGCACACCTCATCACGAAGGGCTTTTCGTCCAGAAAAAAGGAGGTCATTGTCCCACTGTACTCATCCCTCATTAGACCCATTATAGAATACAACGCCTCATTTGGTATGTACCTCTCAAGACATCTGCAACAACTGGAAAGGCCTCAGAAATACCTCACTAAAAGAATCACAGGCCTAAAGCTGATGCCCTACGCTGACTGCCTTAAAAAACTCCAGCAATACTCTGTCGCATATTGTCTACTCAGAGGCGATCTCTGCTTAACATACAAGGCCATGTCAAACCCAGAGCTGTTGGACATGCTACACTTAAAGAAATCCCAATCCCTCAGAGCTACATGCT
Organism: Protopterus annectens; assembly: GCF_019279795.1. Lineage (NCBI taxonomy): Eukaryota > Metazoa > Chordata > Ceratodontiformes > Protopteridae > Protopterus > Protopterus annectens. Next base: position 917,404,045 of record NC_056747.1, read on the forward strand.
CCAGGGATCTAAACCTTGTCATCACAATAAATAAAACATGCTGGAGGGATAGGTTCCTGACCCAGAGACTCCCCAGAATCTGGAATAGATTGCCCATACATGTCAAGCAGAGTGCCTCTTTGAACCTCTTCAAGAGGAACCTTGACGATTGGATGGGAGAAAGGAAATTCACCCCAGGGATCACATCAGTCGCCCTGCTAGACAGGGGTCAGGGAAAGTAAATAATGTGGGAAGAAATAGCCAGGGAATTGTTATGGCTAGGCTTGTATAGGCCCTAGGGCTGATAGCCTAATACCAACCTATGAACCTGATGAACAGGAGCATTCTTACTCCCCTTTTGAAGATTCTGATGCTGAGGAGTCCATCCCCTCTGTCTACCCCCCCCCCCCAAGAGGATTACTCATTTGGGGAAACCTTGCATACCTTAAGGGAACACTTCCACTGGGAAGGCCAAGAGTACTCAGATTCCAAGAAAAGGCTTAGGGATTTTCTCCTGCTACCTCAGCACAGGTCTCTGGCTATACCTCCTGTCTTAGACATACTAGATGATGTGTACTCAGAGGCCTGCCTTAACCCGGATTCTTTACCTCCAGCCCCAGTCAAGCCTGACAGGTACTACCGGGTTCCTGACTCACACCAATTTTTATAGAAAAGCCATGCGGCTGACCCAGAAACTATCTCACAGGGCCCCAAGGGAATTAAGGCCTCCACTGCTAAAAACCCATTACCTTCCGAGAGAGATTCCAGATCCTTAGAAAGGTGGGGAAAAAAGGTATACACCTCGGCCACCTTAACCATGAGGGCATTAAACTGCCAGTTCCATATGCTAAAGTACCAGCAGTTTCTGTTATTACAGTTGAGAAGCAAAATGTCACAACCTGAACAACCAGACTTGAAGGAGTTGCAGGATTTGATGCATAGTGCAGAACAAGTGGGTAAACATACCTTGCAATGTGGTTTTGATGCTCTAGAGGCCTCATGTAGAGCTGCTGTTACAGGATCAGAAATACGTAGACATGCCTGGCTCAAGGAGCAAACCTTACCAGATCATGTCAAAGCTAAATTACTAGATGCCCCTCTTCAAAAGGGTGTATTATTTGGTGTTAAAGCTGAGGAGGTATTAAAGAAAATGGAGGAAAAGGCTAAATCAATGAAAACAGTGAAAGATTTTCTACAGGTACAACCTCCACATTTCAGTAGAAATTGACCTTCCAAAAATTGGTCCTTTCCAGCCATGGACAGACCCCAAAGAGGTAGATACAGATGCCTGAGGGGCAGAGGGCAATCTCAAGGATCGTTTAGGGGCAGACAATGGCAAGCTCCTACACAAAGAGGTGGTGAGGATAGTTTGCAGCCATTCAGAAAGCAAGCCCAATGACTCTCCCCTTTGCATGCCAAGCAAGGCTCAAATGGCAGCACCCTTAGGCGGAAAACTGGCATTATTTTCAAAAAATTGGCATATTGTCACAAAAGACAAAGGGATCCTGGACATTATAAACAGAGGCTACAGATTCCATTTTCACACCCTTCCAAAAATGAGAGGCATGCCAAACCTGCCACACAATCAAAGGGCAGAGGCACAAAGACAAATTTCAGATCTCATGGACATGAAAGCTATTCAAGAGGTACCTACTCACGAACAAGGTCAAGGTTTTTATTCCAGACTATTCCTGGTACCAAGGAAGGGAAAAGATTGGAGACCTATTTTGGACCTATCCATCCTAAACACATTTTACTGCACCAAAATTCAAGATGCTCACATTACAGCAGCTTCTTCCCATGCTGGGCAAGGAGTCTTGGCTGGTAACATTGGACCTCAAGGAGGCATACCTGCATGTTCCAATCAGACAAAATTGCAGAAGATACCTCAGATTTCTTGCAGGTTCAACCCATTATCAATTCTCTGCGTTGCCCTTTGGCTTATCTACTGTGCCCAGATAATTCACAAAATGCCTGGCATCAGTAATTGCCTACTGCAGACTTCAAGGGATACAAATATACCCATATTTGGACAACTGCCTGATCCAAGCGGACAGCAAGCGCATACTTCTGAAACATCTGGCTTTTGTAATAATGTTGTTGAATTCTCTGGGATACACAGTCAACAAAAAGAAATACTAATACCCTCTCAGAAAATAATTTTCCTGGGTGCCAACTTGGACACAAACACCCAGATGGCCTACCTCACGCCAGAGAAGCAGGGGCAACTAACTCAATACTTCAGAAAACTAGCAAATTTCACCAGGCTGACTGCAAGGAAAATCCTACAGGCTCTGGGATTCATGGCATCTTGCATCCTACTAATCCCATGTGCAAAGCTGCATATGAGGAAACTTCAATGGTACCTGAAAAACCTATGGTCTCAACACAGCCACAGTTTGGAAACAATAATACCACTAATTCCATGTCTTGAAAAGGAATTTCTGTGGTGGGCTCAAGCATGCCAAACAAACACAGGTCTCCCATTCTG